>NC_069363.1:63893461-64200000 GCF_021730395.1 Mercenaria mercenaria | reverse complement strand
GAATTAGTGGAAATTGTTTGCATAATGTAGCTGTGGAAATGAGTAGATACTATGTACATAACACATCTGTAGAGAATGAGTGGAAATTGTTAATGTAATGCAGTGTCTGAGAATAAGTGGAAATTGGATACATTATGCAGTTGTGGAGAAAAAATTAAGAGACAAAAAAAAAATCTTATAATCCAAGTTGCATGCTATAATAATGTATAGATAGGTGTAATTGAATAAAATGGTTATATTACACTTTTTTGTCGTTCATCAAACTGGGCTCCTTGGGGGTTCTGTTAAATACATTGTATTTATGTTATAATGATAATGTGGATGAAACTGTCTTATGATTTGTGATATGCACAGTATTTGCTAATTTTAGGCGACCAGAAAGACGTTATGGTTTGGACGTGATGTATTTGGAAGGAGAAGTTTGCTTTGGCATTTACCAGAAAACCACACTGAAGCGTTTAGTCTGTCTTCTGTCCAGATAAAACCTTGGGTAAAACATTTAATATAATCCACTATAGGATCTATACTGTAATTCGAGGGTTGCCCGCAAAACTGCGGTAACTGCATTTTTGAAAACTTTTCAGGAAAAGCTAAAAACTTCCTTATCTTACAAGAAACAGCTTATTTGACAAAACTTGAAGATATGTTGGAAAAATTTCAATGACTTATGAAAATAAATTCTTCTTTTATGTCTAAAGTTATACTTATCTCAGATATTTGACTTACAGTTACTTACAACTATATTGCATGACTTTTCTAACTTTTAGCAGTCAAGTCATTACCGCAAAAGTGTTGTAACTTGACTTACAACTCTTTTGCGGGCTAATCTATTTCTCTTGCATTGTTGAGGTTTACTGCAAAAAAGTTGTATCTAAAGTTACAACTCTTTTGCAGTATTCTAGACTACAAATTATTTACATTGGTATCAGTTACTACCTTTTGCATTTGAAATGAAACTTAAAATTATGCATTTCTAACTTTTCTTTTGCTTTTTTTTTTATATAAACTGAAAAATCTTGAAACGGCTTGGTGAATATGAACTGTCTGCATTGTTACATTTGCACTCAACCAGTAGTTAAATGCTAATTCTGGTATAGTTCTTTACTTTTCCATAAAATCACACCACTATACTTCTAGCAACAACTTCATCAGAATGCGAACTGTAAATAAACTTTTTTGCACAATCTGTTTTATTTTCCTATTTAAAGAAGATTGAAACTACGGGTGTTTGTACACCACAATTATTTTGTCACAGCATTATGTGACATAGATGTCAAAAGTACTGAACTTTTAAGCCATAGTCCTGTAGTCTATCTCCTGAACTAAATGAGTGGACTAGAATAAATATCCATGACTTTTGTAATGAGAGTAGTATAACAAAATATGAATGTAACATTGGCATTTCTATAACAGGCCCCGACAAATTCCTTGGAAGTAATTGTAGTTCTGAAGGATGACTGCTTAGAATTTTCACTCGTCCAGCTTCAGTTTGTACTCATCCTGCTAGGAGAATTTTTTTTACAGACTTGTCTTTTCTGAAGTTCCTTAAAAGTAGTACACAGAGTATTAAATAATCATTTATTGATTGCCAAGGGTCTACCTAATGCAATCATAATATATGGTACATTAAGGATCGAGGGATGAATTATATAGTTACAATTCCTTTTACATCTTTTAGCTGTCTGGCTTCTGCAAAGCTTTTTTTAATTGGATTAATTCATATTTTTGGTCAAAAATCAAAATTTAATCCTGCAGGGCAAGTACTATAGCAAGTTCCACATGCTCAGAGAAAATTTCTATTCATATTGGCAACAGGATAGTGGATTTTGTTGAAGCCTGGTTAACTTGGCATATATAATATTACTCAAATTATGAGAGCCTGGCATCACTGTGTACACATGCATGCAAATCAAATATAGAGTTTGACATTAATATTATACACTTTTTAACTCGACCTTTTGAAGAAAATACAGAGGTGTCAGCGTTAATGTTGGTTAAATTTTTTGCTAAAGTCAAATTCTCTGTTACTATCTGAGCTATTGACTTGAAACTTAAAATGGTTATTTACAATCAAAGTTTACATTCCCCATAACTCTTGATTTGAATTTTGATAGATTTATGCCCCTTTTTGACTTAAAATTTTTTGGTTAACGTTTTTGATAAAGTCAAATATCAATGATTTGGTCTTGAAACTGGAAATAGTTATTATACACTTACAAAGTCTACACCAGAAGAAAAAATCCACATAACTTAACTCTTAATTTTTGACAGAGTTATTTCCCTTTTCCACTTAAATTTTTTTTGGTTAAAGTTTTATGTAACATCTACCGGGTAGTATATTTGTTACTATCAAAGCTATATTGACTTGAAACTTAAAATAGTTATTTACATCACAGGCTACAACATAAGAAACAATCAACATAACTGTGATTAGAATTGACAGATTTATGTCCCTTTTACTGGCAATGCTCTAATTCAGAGTCAAACACTGAGAAAAGTTGAGGGTGTTGTCTTACGGACAGTTCTTGTTAGATCAACTATTCCAAGAAAAGGTAGAACTATTGTATTCATCCATTTGTTGGTGTCAGCATCCCATTTTGGTTAAGTTTTTTTATGTAAAACTGTTATGTAAGTTACAACTGGGAATGGATTGATACTTCATACAATTATTCACTGTGAAGAACTGACTTGCACTGCACAGGTTCCATAACTCTGTTTTGCTTTTTAGCTTGACTATTGAAAGAAGCTATTGGACTCACCCATGCATTGGTGTCCAGGTTTGGTTAAGTTTTTGTATGGAAGTTGGTATCTCAGTAACCACTGGTGGGAATGGATTGAAACTGCACACAGTTATTTACTGTGATAAGTTGACTTACACTGCATAGGTTCCATTACTCTATTTTGCTTTTTACAAAATTATGCTAGTTTTCCGACTTGGAAATTTTTGGTAAAGGTTTTATACGTAAGATCATAACTCAGTGCCCACGAATGGGAATGGACTGAAACTTGTCATATTTGTTCACTGTGATGTTATGACATGCAGTGCACAGGTTCCATAACTCTATTTATAGTTTTACAAAACTATGCCTCTTTTTTGACTTAGGTCAACTATTTTTTTCTAGGTCAACTATCAACATCACTGGGTCAAGTCCAATAAATCTGACATGTAATTTGGCCAAATTATGTCCCCTTTTATGACCTAGAAAATCCTGGTTAAAGTTTTACATGGAAATTACTATCTCAAAAACAAATGTAGATATTGAATTGGAACTTACCAGGTGTCTTTGGTGTTATAAATGTAGGTGATAGCATGAAGTCCCATAACTCTGACATGCATTTTGGCCTAATTATGCCCTTATCCTGGTTAAATTTTTGGATGCATCTACAGGGTCACATTCCAGTGAAGCAGCACTATAAAGTTACTCTGGCACTGTTCTCACTGCTGCATGTAGACACTTTCATTTATATGGGTTATATATTTCATTGATATAAAGTTAACATAATATTAGTTCTTCACAGCTTCTGTCCTAGGCAGATTATAAAATATGAAATACTGAAGCATAAAAAAAAAATGTTTCACATCTGAATGATATGAAATAAGTAACATATAATGAAAATTATGAACTGTAGCATGTTTACAGAGAAAAAATAGGAAAAACAGATACATCACATTAAATTTTATGATTCAAACAAAAAATCTTGTTGTTCTGTCCCTACTCAGAGTTACCTCTCTATCAATTAAGCTATATATGAATCAAATTTTGTATTATATAAATGTAATATCACTTCCATGAGTGGAAAGTGTTATTTCATGACCCAACCACATGTTACAAATCAAATGATACTGAGTTTAGTTTCCAGCAGATGGTCAAATTTGATAGACTATCATTGCAATAGACTGCTTGTTCGAATTTCAGAAAGTCTTGCCCATACTGAAGCAAAACATACCGTCATGATGACGTATGAGTGTAGGTCACATTTCTGTATAAGACACAGTGTAAAATATATCGTCACCTCAGTGCAAAAAATGGATAACTACATTGACTAAAAGAAGGACTTGTTCATTTTTTGTGCTAAGGTGACGATATACAGATTTCTGAAAAATGCTTATAACCATGTATTGATTGCAAAAAGGGAATCTCAAAACCATGTAAATTTGTAAGAAAATGCATTTTTTCCGGCATCAGTTGGCCATTGTTGCACCACCCGTAATTTTGACAAAGTTGTGAAAAAGACTTACTAAAATCAGGAGGTATTTAAAGTTTTATCCAAACTATCTCAAACTTCTCTGAGCGCAACACCTTTTCGATCTCATCACCTTCTAAAACATCTCCTGATTATCTTCTAAATATATTAATGAAAACTGCATTTCTTTAAAGCTTATAAGGAAGCTCTTAATTTTACATTTTAGAAAAAATTCATTAAAGACACTAGGTCATGATACCCGCTTTTATGCCCGAGTCCTAGGTAGTTACTCCCCATGAATTGTCTGCAATGTAAACGTATGTGGTGTAAACAAAGATAGATTTTCTTAATTTTTTTAGTCAGGGAAAAATGCGGCTTGTCCTGTACCCATGTGTCCAGGGCACATTGGTCCTTCCTGACCAGAATCTCAGTAAAAAGGTGCAACCTATACTCATACGATGATGGTACATATTGCTGATCAGTTTTTCTTTTTGCTAAAAGCCATTGTAAGCTATTGATTAATTATTGTGTATGTGTAAAAAAGGTACTTTGACTGCTACAAACTATTGAATTTGTATGAAAAAGCTTTCCGAAGCATTTCTATAGGAGATGCATAGTGCATTGAGTTAAAAATTCATTTCGACTCTCTTACCACATCCTTGCATGTAAGTTCCGTTTAAGGCATTACTATAAGAAGCAATATAGGTGTATAACTAAAACAGTTCAAAAATTGAGGAATGCCTGAGGGGAAAATGTTTGAGATGTGTGTGTAAAAGTGCTCTGATCATTTTTGCCAATTACATATGGATTAGTGAGGGATAAAATGTCAAAAAGTACATGAAGATGAAGCTTATGAGATGGACTGCAAGATGCTGAAATTTGACTAAAAAGAGAGTTTTAACTTTGGAGATATTAGTGAAAATATGAATTTTTCTTTGTCTTTCCTTTGTTCACATTGAGAGACCTGGATCACATGGATTAAGGAAAAACTTGAAGTACATAATAGTGATCAGTGCAGCTATTATCATTGGATTATAAACACTATGTGTTGTGAAGTGTATATGGGTCTGGTGATTGATTGGAGATAATTATAGTTTACAGTAGCATAAAGGAATTGCTGTAACAGGAATGAAATAATACCTGTCAAGTCAGTGATTTACAGTTAAAATTTCAAGGTCAATTGCCTTAAATCTAACCGTTAGTGAAAACCAAAACACTGAAGAAATTTAAGTAAAATGAATCCAAAAGGTGCAGTTACATCTTCATCTGCTGGTCCAGCCCAAAGTCAAGGAGGTGCAAAAGGGCAAACAAACCATTATTAAAAACACAACAAACACAAAACAAAACAACAGGACAACAACCAACAAAACAAGCTAAACGAACATTATCGGAACTAAGTGACACTAGCAATGAGAGCATGAACTTATCAGTGATTCAAAATCAGCTTGATATAATGCAGGAATCAATGCTTAGGAAGGAAGACATAGAAACATTAATAACAAACACTATCACACAAATAATGAGCAAAATGGAGGAGAAAATTTTAGAGACAGTCAGTTCCAAAGTAGAAGAAAAAACCAGATACTTACAGGATCAACTAACAACACTGAAATTTGACAATGATAACTTGAAAGATATATTAGATAAAAAGGATGAGGAATACAACAAGAAAATAGAAGAAATAGAAGAGAGACTACTGAAATCTGAGGACATGTGCATAGAGGCCAACAGAAAGGCAAACAGAAATGAACAATATTCAAGGAAAAATAACATAAAAATATATGACGTTATAGAAGAAAGAAATGAAACCCAAATAAAGCTTACCGAAAAAGTTCAGGGCATTCTTATAAAGGAGAATGTGAATTTAAGAGAGGAAGATATTAGTGCCATACACAGGTTACCAACCAAACCCGGACATATAAGACCTGTCATTATTAAAACATGAACAATACTGTTAAAACAGCAGTGATGAGGAAGAGGAGGAATATGAGGGATGCTGGGCATAGAATTGCGGATGATGTCACAATAATGAACTCTGGACTTATAAATAGATTAACACTTTCATAGGGAAATAAAATCAGCATGGTTTTTAATGGAGCAGTATATGGGGAAACATTGACTGGCGAACGCGTAAAATTTGACGTGTACGACAATATAGACGAGGCATTGAGAAAGGCTCGCGAGAAGAAAGAAGCGGACAGAAGAAGGGGATTAGAGGGACAGAGCGCTTCTAGAAGTTAATCAATTAAATATGACTGAGAAGAATTTTGTGTTGGGACTGTTTTGAATATGTAAATTTACTTTGGTGGAAAAATATGTTAAAAGCTGCAAATTTAGTATGATTTAAACTTATTTGTAAATATATGCTTTAAAGAATATGCAGAGATATGAATTTTTCATGTCTTGATATGTGCTGATGTCTGGTATTTCAACAATGAACTCTCCCATTCCCCCCCCCCCCCCCCCCCACCCATCATTAGACTTACTTATGCTCCACACCACCTCAACCCACACCCTTCCTGGTTCAGAAATTATCAGATATTGGAAGATATATGCCATATGTAAGCAACTTGTTTCTTTGTGTACAGATATCCATTGTAAAGGTAGCTGGAATAAAGGTTGCTGGTATTTGTCTATCATTCTGTTTTAACAGCATAAGATGTAAATACATTTTGTTTACAAAGGTTAGATAAATGTCTGAATAGTACTGTAATGTATCTTTAGGTTTGTTGGTATACTATTATGTTTTTAATCACAGAAAAGTACATTGTACATTGGTCAGAATTGTAAAGCCTGATAGGATTTGAATAGAAAAATATACATGTTTGATAATTCTTGTAAATTACAAACAGAATAAATGTCACTAAACTCACTATGCATTTAAGTGAATCGATACAGAAGAATTTGCAAAGCAACTTACGCAGCAAAAGTCATGTTTAAATGAGCATTTTATTGTACAGTGTGGTTCAGATTTATTTTTTTTTTTTCTTTGGTTTATGCTATACAGTAGAACCTTAAAATTTAATAGAAATAATGTAAAATTTATTTTAGTAAATGGACATGTATAAACAAGTAGTCATAGTCAGCAAATATTCTAAAATGCTTTTTGTCTTTAAAAAACTTTATACAATTGATGATATACTCAAAGAATACTTTTTAGTTGTGTATTCATATGTAATTGTGCAAAATCAATGCACAGGCAGTTATGCTGTTACTAACTGTTTATTTAGTTTGTTTTTCGTTCATGTGTTATATGTTAAGCTGTTCGATTATATGGCATTTAATTTGTGATAGTATAGATGTACTGAAAGGTAGAAAGATGTGGATTGCCTTTATAACAGTATTAGTAAGCTACTGAACATTTCTAGTCAGTATGAGTAATATAAAATTTGTCTCATACAACTGCCGGGTCTAAACAATAATAGTAAAAGAATTGATATTTTTAATTTCCTGAAAAAACAGAATGCTGAATTTTATTGTTTACAAGATTGTCATTTTACTGATGGTTTAGAAAAAGTTATTTACTCACAATGGGATGGAGACTGCTATTTTTCTCATGGTACTTCAAATTCTAGAGGTGTTTGCATTTTATTGAAAAAGAATATTCCAACTGTTGTACACTCAGTTTGAGCGAGATACTACTGGTAACTGTCTATTCTTAGATGTTAGTTATGATGGGAAAAGATTTACTTTATGTAATATTTATGGTCCAAATGCTTACAAACCTAGTTTCTATTCTGATGTATTTAATCGTATAGATACAATCGGTAATGATTCGTACATTGTTTGTGGAGACTATAACCTTGTATTAGATGTTGACAAAGATTATATGAATTACAGATCTGTTGATAATAATAGAAAAGCTAGGGAAAAAATCTGTACAATTATAAGGGAACGAAATTTAGTTGATACATTTAGAATTATTAATGGTGATGAAAAACGTTTTACTTGGAGGCGGATGAATTCTACACAGCAAGGTAGACTTGACTTTTTTTCTAACATCAGAAAACTTGCTGTCAAAAATTAAGGAGTCTTCTATTGGAATCTCTTACCGGTCTGATCATTCTGTTGTATGTTTAGAATTGGTATTCAATGAGATTGAACATGGTAAACCTCTATGGAAATTTAATAATTCATTGCTGTATGATAGAAATTATTTAGAGTGTATAAATGATAAAATTGACGAGATTAAAAAGCAGTACTGTTTACCTGTATATTGTTTAGAGAATGTACGTAGTATAGACAACAATGATATTCAGTTTGTTATAAATGATCAGTTATTTCTGGAAACTTTGTTAATGGAAATAAGGGGAAAAACCATTGCATACTCAAGTTATAAGAAGAAACAGAGAGTTTCACGTGAAAAAAATTTAGTAAACAAAATAGAAAATATAGAAAAGAACTTAGATGAGAATAACAAAGAAGAATTACTGAATTTACAAAATGAATTGCAAATAATAAGAGCAGAAATATGAAAGGATATGTAATAAGATCTAGAGCAAAGTTCATAGATGAGGGTGAAAAGCCTTCAAGTTATTTCTGCAATCTAGAAAAACAGTATTGTACAAGCAAAGTTATTCCATTTATAGAAAAAGAAGATGGTACTGTGCTTTCAAATCAGTCAGATATTTTAAATGAAGCTTGTTCTTTTTATAAAAATATGTATTCTAAAAATGTTTTAGAAAAGTTGTATGATATAGAAAATGACTTAAAAGATATTGCTGTTAAGAAGTTGTCTAGAGAAGAAGCAGATAGTTTTAGAAGGTCTATTAACTTATAGTGAAATGCTCAACACCCTGAAAAAAATGAAAAATGATAAGTCTCCAGGTTCAGATGGATTTACTGTAGAATTTTTAAAAGTTTTTTGGATGAAACTTGGTCATTTTGTTGTAAGATCTATTAATTATGCATTTACTATTGGTTCCCTATCTGTTACTCAGAAACAAGGAATAATAACATGTATCCCAAAAGAAAATAAACCCAGAAAATTTTTAAAAAACCTCAGACCTCTTACATTGTTAAATGTTATCTATAAGTTAGCCTCTGGATCTATTGCAAATAGACTGAAGTCTGTATTACCAAAACTAATAAATCATGACCAGACTGGTTTTTTACAGGGTAGATACATAGGAGAAAATATTAGGCTACTGTATGATATAATGAAAATAACAGAAGAAAGAAAGATTCCTGGACTATTAATTACAGTAGATTATGAGAAAGCATTTGATACATTATCCTTTAATTTCATTGAAAAAGCTTTCAATTTTTTTAATTTTGGAACCACATTCAAGGAATGGCTTAGATTGTTTCTACATAATACTATGACTTCAGTACAACTTAATGGATTCCTATCAGATTTCTTCAAAGTAGAACGAGGCTGCCGCCAAGGAGATCCAATTAGTCCTTATATTTTTATATTGTGTGCCGAAATAATGCTATTAAAATAAGAAATTCTGAGAAAATAAAAGGTATAACTATTGATGAAGTTGAGTATAAAATATCTCAATTTGCTGATGATACTTCACTCTTGTTGGATGGCTCGGAAGAGTCTTTACGTGCAGCCCTAGATATGCTACATGAATTTTCATTTTATTCTGGTCTAAAAGTTAATTTTGAGAAGACTAATGTTATTTGGATAGGTGCAATGAAATACAGTAACCCGATCTATAAAGACAAAGTACAAACTATCTTGGGGTACTACAAGGTTTAAAGTACTTGGTATTATTTTTGATGTAGATCTTGATAATATGATAATGCTTAATTTCAATGATAAGTTAGAAAATGTTAAAAGGATGATATCCTACTGGAACAGAAGATTACTTACTCCTATTGGAAAAATTACTGTTGTAAAATCATTGTTAGTTCCTCTCTTTACAAATTTGTTTATAATTTTGCCAACACCACCTAAAATATTTATGGATCATTTAAACAAATTGTTATATGACTTTGTATGGAATGGCCCATATAAAATAAAGTGCTCTGTTGTTGTCAAAAATTATGAAGAAGGAGGGCTAAAAATGGTGGATATTTATAAATATGAACAAAGTATGAAAATGTCATGGATAAGAAAAGCTTTTAATGGAACTGGAAAGTGTTATGTGTTGTTAAAATCAATATTTGACTTACATAGAATTGTTAATCTTGGAAATTTGTATTGCGAAAATATAATGAAAAGGCTAGGAAACAAATTCTGGTGTGATGTGTTAAGAAGTTTTATCTCTTATATGGATAAGATGCCTGTTGAAACTGTAGATGAACTTCTTGCAATGCCATTATTTTATAACAGCTGTTTTAAAATTGGTAACAAAGGTGTATTTGATAAAAGTATGTTTGATAGAGGTTTTAGATTTGTTAAAGATTTAATATCAGACACAGGTGAATTTGTAGATATATCTTACTTGGAACAGTGTATTGGTAAAAGGTTAAATTTTGTATTTTATGAAGGTTTAAAAAGTACTATAAAATCCTATTTAAGAACATGTAATATTAGAATAAGTGGTAATTGTAGTTGCTATGGACCTGTTGTTTCTTGTTATGTTTCAAAAGTTTTATTTTCAAATATGGCAAATAAGCATGTGTATAATGTACTGATTGCAAACAATGATATACCTACTAGTCAAGTTAAATGGAACCAATGTTTTAATAATATTGAATGGAAGTATGCCTATAAATCTGTATTTCTCATGACAAGAGATTCTTACATTCAGTGGTTACAATTACGAATACTCCACAGAATTATTGGTACTAAGTCTTTATTATATCATATGAATATTGTAACTGATAATCTTTGTACTTTTTGTAAAGAAGAGGAAGAAACAATTATACATCTGTTCTGGTCTTGTACTTGTATTCAAAATTTATTGCAAGAAGTGAAAAATGTTTTATTGAATAATGGAATAACTATTCAAATAAGAGCAGAAGACTTTATTATAGGAAATTGTGAAAAAAAAATTAAAAAATTTTACGTTTTGTTCTTACAAATTAAGAAATATATTTTCGCTTGTAAAAGAAAAGAGATTGTACCAAGTTTTTATGGTTTAAAAGGTTATTTGAATTGTGCCTGGCAAGTATACAGAAGCACCAATATAAAAGAAATAGAAAGAGATATCTGGGCAGTTGTACAGCTTTTTATTGTCAGTCCACATACTTAATCAACATTTAATATTATAATCTGTTGCCATTAGATTAGTAAATTGTTTTTCAATTATTTAGAATAATCAATACAGCTTAATCATCTCTTCTTTCTATGTACTTCTTTTGTATGTTTCAATAACCTGATAGTACTTATTAAAGAGGTTTCTTTTTCCTTTTAAAGTAAAGTTGAACTACGTTTTTCTAGAAAAAGACATGTACATGTTAATCTTTGAATGTTATATATGTTAAAAGTAGGAGAAATCTTTGAATGTTATATGTAATATGTGAATATTTTAATGTTGTATATGTTACATATTGAAATATAAATGTAAATTTTGTGATGAATAAACGGGCCTTAAACGTGGTTCCAAAAAAAAAAAAAAAAAAAAAAAAAAAAAAAACAGTTCAAAATTATTATCAGTGCAATATAGCAGTAAGTCATTTCTTTCTTACTGACAAATGACCATCAGTTTCCCGCAAGACTGCAGTAAGTCAACTTACAACAGTCTTGCGGAAATTGCATTATGTCATTTTGAGTTACAACTATGTTGCATTTTAATTATACAACAAAAGTTTTGGGAATATAACCCTATAATTTTTTCTGCAGGTGTATGATATGAAAATACTTAAAAAAATTCAAAAAAGTGATTTTCCAAAAAAAAGTGAGTTACCGCAGTTTTGCGGGCAACCCTCGAATTATGTCTCCCCCAGGAGACGTATTGTTTTTGCCCTGTCCGTCCGTCCGCCCGTCCGTACGTACGTCACACTTCATTTCCGCGCAATAACTGGAGAACCATTTGACCTAGAACCTTCAAACTTCATAGGGTTGTAGGGCTGCTGGAGTAGACGACCCCTATTGTTTTTGGGGTCACTCCGTCAAAGATCAAGGTCACAGGGGCCTGAACATTGAAAACCATTTCCAATCAATAACTAGAGAACCACTTGACCCAGAATGTTGAAACTTCATAGGATGATTGGTCATGAAGAGTAGATGACCCCTATTGATTTTGGGGTCACTCCGTCAAAGGTCAAGGACACAGGGGCCTGAACATTGAAAACCATTTCCGATCAATAACTAGAGAACCACTTGAGCCAGAATGTTGAAACTTCATAGGATGATTGGTCATGAAGAGTAGATGACCCCTATTGATTTTGGAGTCACTCCGTTAAAGGTCAAGGTCACAGGGGCCTGAACATTGAAAACCATTTCCGATCAATAACTAGAGAACCACTTGACCCAGAATGTTGAAACTTCATAGGATGATTGGTCATGAAGAGTAGATGACCCCTATCGATTTTGGGGTCACTCCGTCAAAGGTCAAGGTCACAGGGGCCTGAACATTGAAAACCATTTCCGATCAATAACTAGAGAACCACTTGACCCCGAATGTTGAAACTTCATAGGATGATTGGTCATGAAGAGTAGATGACCCCTATTGATTTTGGGGTCACTCCGTCAAAGGTCAAGGTCACAGGGGCCTGAACATTGAAAACCATTTCCGATCAATAACTAGAGAACCACTTGACCCAGAATGTTGAAACTTCATAGGATGATTGGTCATAAAGAGTAATTGACCATTATTGATTTTGGGGTCACTCCATCAAAGGTCAAGGTCACAGGGGCCTGAACATGGAAAACCATGTCCGATCAATAACTAGAGAACCACTTGACCCAGAATGTTGAAACTTCATAGGATGATTGTACATGCAAAGTAGATGACCCCTATTAATTTTGGGGTCACTCCGTCAAAGGTCAAGGTCACAGGGGCCTGAACATTGAAAACCATTTCCGGTCAATAACATGAGAACCACTTGACCCAGAATGTTGAAACTTAAGAGGATGATTGGTCATGCAGAGTAGATGACCCCTAACGATTTTGGGGTCACTCTGTGAAAGGTCAAGGTCACAGGGGCCCGAACATTGAAAACCATTTCCGGTCAGTAACTTGAGAACCACTTGACCCAGAATGTTGAAACTTCATAGGATGATTGGTCATGCAGAGTAGATGACCCCTAACGATTTTAGGGTCACTCTGTTAAAGGTCAAGGCCACAGGGGCCTGAACATGGAAAACTATTTCCAATCAATAACTTGAGAACCACTTGACCCAGAATGTTGAAACTTCAAAGGATGATTGAACATGCAGAGTAGATGACCCCTATTGATTTTGGGGTCAGTCTATTAAAGGTCAAGGTCTCAGTGGCCTGTTCATGTAAAATCATTTTTTGGAAATAACTTGAGAACCATTTGACCTACAATGTTGAAACTTAATAGGATGATTGGACATGCAGAGTAGATGACCCCTATTTATTTTGAGGTCACTTGATCAAAGGTCAAGGTCACAGGAGCCTGAACAGTGACTTGAGAACCACTAGGCCAAGAGTGTTGAAATTTAGCGGGATGACTGGACATGCCAAGTAGATGATCCCTATTGCAGCCAACCATCAGTGTCTCTTTGACTTTCGCTCCTGACCCCTATTGACTTCTTGCCTGTTGGACTTTGCATTGGGGGAGACATGCGCTTTTTTACAAAAGCATTTTCTAGTTCTTTTTTCTCTTTCATTTTGTTACTTTGGTACATAATCATTTCAAAGCATGGCTACTAAGGGATGTTGTTGTTTTTCCCTGTACTGGCATATATATTTGGGCCGTTCCATGTTAAAACCTGTATTAGTGGCAAAAAATAAAAATTGAGAGAACAAAATATTTTTAAAGAACATTCTTTGACCTTTCAAATCTGAAATGTTATCTTTACTTTTATAAGGCTTATAATGCTTTTAAGTAAGTCACCGAAGGCATTTAGAGACATGAGGTTAAGAACGTCATGAAAGCAGTTTGACCTCATT
Source organism: Mercenaria mercenaria (assembly GCF_021730395.1). Lineage (NCBI taxonomy): Eukaryota > Metazoa > Mollusca > Bivalvia > Venerida > Veneridae > Mercenaria > Mercenaria mercenaria. The sequence goes on along the minus strand of NC_069363.1, from coordinate 64,185,835 downwards.
TTGCATGCATATCACTAACTAAATGATACAGCTGAATATTTAGAAACAGTTTAAAATGATTTTAACGAAATATAACAGTGTATTTTTGGTTTTATCATCGGCCTTTTATCTATACACCTCTATATATTTTAATTGTGCATGGGTGCTTTAAAATTTTGGTTTCCATGACAACACAAATTTGAATTTGATTTGCCTGAGATAACTAGATTATAGTATACAAGTTTCTAGTTACTGATGAACATAAGAAAAACAATGATTTTTCAATATCTTAAACTATGTGTTATGCAATAATTATATCATGTCATAAATACAGGATTTCTTATGGAATGACCAATTTATATTAGGAACTTCATTGTTATAAGCTGTGATTTGTCTAAAATCATGGCGTTACCAATGATAGTTTTCCCTATAAGGTAAACTTTCTGAATCTGCAGGCCCACATTTAAACTTACATTTATTTGGCCAAAATATTTCTTTGGGGACTCAAGCAAAATCGTTACCACTTTGAGAAGTGAAATTCAGGTGAGATGTCTTGTGCCATTATGGTCCTCTTGTGATAAATAAGCATTGCAATGTAAGCTGTATTTCTATGTTACATTAGATTTTAAAAATTAAATATAAAGCTGATCTTGTGTTTTGTCATTGACATTTTGTTTGGTTTACAGAAGTATAAAGAAATACCATCTGTAGGGATCTTTAAGATGACCAGTACCCAGAAGGCATCTGGGGCTCAACACACAATTACTCTGTTTCCATGGAAGTCTGCTGTATGGCCTGGAAGTTTGGATGCTGTTCAGCATGGTCCTGAATTGGCTGTAAATCTGTATGCAGGTAAGCATATGGACTTCTCATGGCTCTCTTGCCTATGTTTGTTTTTCTGTCATCCCTTCCATTTCATGGGTGATTTTGGTATAAACTTGTATATCTAGAGTGTTTTCACATGTATTTGCAATTTCAGTTTTGTTTGCCGAATTTAGAAGCTGTTCAATATAATACTGATTACTGTAACATATTTCATATTTCACTTAATCTTCATGCATTCTAGCACGCTTAAAATTTTTAGATGAAATTATCTGTTATTGACAGGTGAGATGCCAGCCGAGATTGTAGGGTTTGAAATGAGTAGCTCTATTACAGTACCATCGCAGATGCCAGCTCTAAACAAGTGTCTACCATCGGCTGATCATAGTGTACCAGATCTATTTCCGGACCAGTCTTACCTTGATTATCTACAGGTAACACAGTGGTGTTAATAGACAGTTCAACCAATTGTAAATTTTTACACTGTTTAATCATACTGTTTAATGAAACAGATTTTTGTCTAAGAATTTGTTTCCAAGGTCAACATTTGAAGTTGGTAGGTCATTTTTTGTTTTGTTTTTTTATGCCCCCAAAGGGAGGCATATTAGTTTTCAACTGTCCGTCCGTTCATTCGTTTGTCACAACGTTAACTTTTTGCATGAAGGCACTTTACTCGCGAACCGCTGCACCCAGGACCTTCAAACTTCACTTGCTGATAGTACTTGAGTACACGACCCCTACTGACTTTGGGGTCACCAGGTCAAAGGTCAAGGTGCTGCAGGGGCATTTGTCACCATTAGTGACAGCTCTTGTTTACATATATATGGCAATTTGTTTTGAAGTTGACTGTCTGTGTATTGTTCAATTAAAACTGCATCTTAATTCTAATATATTCTGTTCTACTAACATGTATGTATCTCATGTGTTGTATATTTTGCATATGCATTTGTAATGTGTGTTAAGAATAAAACATATATTTTTGAGTATAAATTTAAACTAGCTAGTTTTAGATTTAAGAAAACAATGAATTTCCATTTACTTCACTAAATGCTTACAAATACACCAAAAGTCTTAGGCATTTGAAATGATCTCATAGAGCAGGTTGCATAACTCTGGCTTATATTTTGGCATAATTATGCCCCTTTTCCTTTTAGAATTGTTTGCGAAAATTGTTAGATATGAACTACTGTGTACTAAATGATGTCATACTTTTCGTAAGTGTTTGGCATCATGAAATGCACATTCTAAGCCAGGTCCCATATCTCTGACTGAAGTTAACAAAATTATACCTCTTTTTAAACATAGAAAATTTTGGTAATTTAAGCTTCTTTATGTAAGGTAGTATTATGTGAATGGGTCTGAAATAGTCAAGCATCCTGTCATTGGACAGTTCTTATTTCAAATATCAGTGCTTTGCAAAAGAGGCAAAATGGTTAATTACATGTAAACTTTGTTGAAACCTTTTAGAAAATTGTCTGATTTATCCTACACATACCTGTAAGCATACACTTGTTTTTGTTGTTTTTTATTTTTAGAAAATTCTTGAAGCAGATAGTTACTTGAGAACTCTTAGTAGACAACTGACGGGTGTGTTACTGGAGGCTGTGAAGACAAGGGTATTTAATCAACATATTGTTGAGCCATCAACAGGTGATATTTTAATTAAGGTAGTGGACCCTTAGTAACAATCAGTCATGTCCATTTGTTAGCAGAGGACAGCTGTAAGCTAATCTAGCTTTCTGTCCAATTCATGAAATGTTATGTTGTAAATGCTTCATAAATTTCTGAGTAACAATATGTTTAAACTAATGTTCTCCATATGTGACATTGGCATTCTGCAGTTGTTATGAAAAATAATTTTCTACTGTGGCTGAAGGATACTGAAATCAAATATGGAAGACATGAAATTGCAGATTTTCATTCTGGGTCCATTACCGTAACCTTTACCTTGCTAAATTTCTAAAATGGACTGGTCATCATTCAATTTGGGCAGTACCATTTATTATTTGAAACAGAGTTCAATGAAAATTTACTGACTGAATAGCGAACTGTGCAGACCATAATTAGCCTGCATGGATGTGAGTCGCAGAGGCAGAATCACTTGCCACCAGCAGGCTAAAGATTAAAGCGTTTTTCTTGTATATTACCAGATGTAGAAAAAGTTCTTACTACTTCTGTTATTAATGCTCTATCAACCTTCCCGGTTTTTAAACTACTTTCTCCTTAAAAAAGAATGTAGAAACAGGGGTCAAATTATGCTGTCTGTTAGACTTGAGTTTGATATCATTGGGTTTATTGTCCCTATAACGCAATTACAAATCACAATATTATGGCAACTTCCCAGCTTTTGATGATGGAGGAAGACCCCAGGTGCCCCTCCAAGCATTTTTTGAGGCATAGCCACAACCTTTGTAGAACCACAGACCTTCTACATGTATGACTTCCATTTGTGAAAGAATCCTATACCCCTAGTGAGGTTTAAAACTTACTGCAATGATGGATAAGTTTTGCATGTAAGCAGTAATTAATTGAAAGTCATTAACCTTAACCTCTTAGCCGTGTAGGCCCTTTTGGATTTGAATGTTTGACTTACAGATGATATGGCTCTACTGCTACACTAGTGTTTCTTCTGTAGAGGTGCAGATCATTTTTAGATAATGTTGGGGGTTTTTTTTTTGTGATTTTGATAAAAAGTGAAAATGAAAGGAACTGCAGATTGTAGTTTCTTAAGAAAGAGTGGTAAACATGTTTGATTTCCATGTGTATCTAGAAAGAACTTGTTATTTGATCAGAAAGTCTTGTCATATACTACTTCATTTAATAGACAGTTGCTCTGAATCTGGTTAGTTTCTTTAAAAAAGTCAAACTTTTTTGTTGTACAGACTGTCCGAAAATTACAAACAAAACATTTATCATTTTAGTTATGACAGCTAGAAAAAGTCCAGACCATTTATCAAAAGCAAAGGATGACAAATCCTGTACAAATGAGGCAACAAATGATGTAATGGAAAATGGTGCATCATGTGACAGTCATGTGACATTTTCAGCTAGAGTAGCCATTTTGTTTTCTGGAGGAATTGATTCAACTGTAATTGCTGCCTTGGCTGACAAGTAAATGTTATAACTGATAATGAATATTTCTCTAAAGTTTTTATATCCTTTCTAAATTACGTATATTGGAGGCAAGTCAACAAGTTATATGAAAAAGAATATTTTAAGTCGACATCGGGTTATCGCGAAATGAAACTTTAGGTCCCTTGAAATCTGTGATTTTGCTTAAGGTGAATTTTTGTGATTTCCTTGTGTCATCTTTACGTTTTCATCATTGTCAAGAATATTAGAGGTCACTATTTTGGTCCAGTCCTATTGAAAATTGGTCAGTTTGTTTGCCTAAATAAAATCTTATGTTACATTGATACTGGGTTATCTCAGGCCCAAAACTAGGTCTCTGTGTCAAACCATTAGAACAACCTTGTTGACATTCTAAAAAGCCACATTTTCATTTCTTGATCTGACCTGCTTAAAATGTTTGTCTGAATGAAATCTAGGTCAAGTTTCATTTTCTTTGTAAAATCAAGCTTAATATTAGTTTGAAAATATGCTGTTTAGTATAAAAAGCTAGGCTGCAAGGTCAAATAAGAAAAAACCTTGTAAAAATGTCAGTGGCAACATTACCTTGAAGGTTCATGAAACACGGTTAGATACATGTAGTTTGTCTGAGAAATATAGGTCATATTGAAATGGGGTCATTTGTGGTCAGAAACTAAGGCAGTAGGTCAAGTCATAGAAAAACCTTGTTAACACTCTGGAGGCCACATTTTCTACCTGATCTACTTAAAGAGTTGCACAGAATGTTTAAATGAAGTCTAGGTCGACTTTGAAACTGGATTATTTAAGATAAAAAAAAAAATAGTCCAGTGAATAACACAGGGCTTTCATGGCTTTCTTGTTTAATTAAATTCACAGTTAAAAAATTACAATTACCTTGATATGAAAAGCATGGGGTAAGTGGGAAAGTTTGATCCTCTGGTAAGTCTAAATATTCTCTGACTATTGAATAAAGACATTGGAGCGGTGGTCTAGTGGATAAGGTGTGACGGCCGCTCAATCCAGGGGTCGCGGGTTCTAGCCCCACTGGGGTCATGATCATGACTTCTCATATGACACCAGTACTGGTTTTTTAAGGAAGCAGACTTGAAAGTGGTTCCAATAAGCTTGAAGCTTTCATCACAATCGAGCTAAGATAAATTAGTATGAACTAAAGACATTAAGTCTAAAGTCCTTGATCATTTCATTTTATTTAGAGGAAGATGTTAGGACATGCAAACAGTAAGACAGTATAAAATCTTGAAACACTGCATTGTTAATTGTTCACCATTGTATAGCTAAAATGCTGTTTAGTGTAGGCAAGCACGCAGTATTTTTCTTACAAGAAATACTTTTTTCTTAGTGATTTTCTGGAAATATTCCACCATTCATGTTGAGATAAGACCTTGAAAGCCTTTTCATAGTTGCTTGAGAACTTCTCTGTTTTTTAAAAGCGCTAAAATAGTATTAACTTTTTTGCAGATGTTTACCTATCAATGAACCAATAGATTTGCTGAATGTTGCCTTTGAGTTGAAACCGAAAAATACTGGCCGTAAGGAGAGGTAAGATATATTTATCATATGTTTGACATAATGGGAGTGCAATGGAAATCATTGCATAATTTTGGTATTGACGATGATCAAACTCGCAACCTACATTCAAAGTGTACACTGCCACAAGGCTATAGAGCCAATAAATTATAATATGATGTCTTGGTTAAATAAAATATATAGGTCATTGTGCTTGTTTTTAGATAGTTCCCACTGATGAGGAGATTAGCAAATTTCAAGTTGATGAACCTTAGTTTTAAATTTAGATTTATTTATGTAGCAGTGTTTTTGTTCATACATTTAATCTTTGGGAAGAAAGAAATGGGGGTTTTATTAATCAACACAACGGTTTGCCATTTATTCATGGTTTCATTTATGCTTTCATAAAGCAGTATCTAGTTTAATTCTATGTTTTATAGATAAGTGATGTGTAACGTAGTCACTTTCGTTTTTTCCTAAATGCAGAACTACCTTATCATGACAGTACCCACATTTCTTTAAGGAGTAAGCATTATTCAAAATATGCAATATTTAATGACTGTGTATTCCATTGATTTTTATGTTTGTTTAACTGTAGACAATCAAAGCCACCCCCTGAGAAGAAATGGGATGTTCCAGACAGATTGACTGGTTATACAGCTTTATCCGAGTTGAACCCAGATAGACTTTGGAACTTTATAGAAGTCAATGTTACTGCTGAACAGTTACAGGAGGCTAGGTGAGACTTTTAGGCTAGAAGATTTACTTGATGCCTTCGTTACTAAAATATTAACAATATTGTTAATTGGATCACCTTGTTAACCTAGTGATAGAGCAACTGTGTCGAGTGCGGGAGGTTGTAGGTACACCCTCTGGCTGTGTCGAATGTAGGACGTTTTGGGCAGCGGACATTTTGGCCAGGACTTTTCTGCCTAGGATCTTTCGGCCAAGGATGTTTTGGCCAGGCATTTTTTTGGGGTAGGACGTTTTGGCCAGAAAAACATTGTGGTTCCATATCATGAAAAATATGGTCTGGAGATTATTCTAAAGAATTTTATAGTATAAGTGAACAAATTAAACTGATAATAAAACATACTCATGGTATTTTATTTTTATTTTGTGTATATATATATATATATATATATAAACATAAACACATTGTATATGTGTGTGTGTGTGTGAAAATAATTGTGTGTGTGTGTGAAAATAATTGCCATTTACAACAAACTAAAGAGTTATGAAAATAAATTTTATTCACAATTATTGTTTTAAAAAGAATGATCAGTTATACTGTAACATATGGTAACATATTAATGTCCAGATCATATTTTGCACGTTATGGAAAAAAAATTTTTTTTGGCCAAAACATCCTAGGCCGAAAGATCCTAGGCCGAAACGTCTGGGCCAAAACGTCCGTGGCCTAAACGTCCGTCCTCTAGCTGTGTCATAACAAAAATGTGAAAAATAATTGTAGTAGCTTCCTTGCTTGGTGCTCAGCATTAAGAGGATAGTGCTAGGCCTTTCAGCCCAATGTCAGTATAATGTGTTCAGGTGGGGCGTCATATCACATGTCCTACCTTGTGATATTCCAGTGAGGCAGACCTATAAAATTGGGAATAGTGCTCATTGATACAAGTTGACACCATAGCTTATATGACAGAAAAAATTGTTGAAAAGACACACACACACACACACATACATACTAAACTGTTAAATCATTATAATGTAACTATGGCGACCATCCTGATTTTAAGAAAAACATTTTACTTACAACTTTTTCAGTATATAAAGTAACACAGAATAGCTTTTTATCTTAATGCACTCTAAATCAGCACCATTTCCTTTGCCGCTGAGGATGACTTCATATTTTATGTACTTGTTACATGCTTTTATTACATTTTATGCAATGTTTTATGGGGCACAATGAATATTGCCTAGTGTACCTCAACAGAATAAACAAAGTCAAAAGCAAATATACTCTTTAGCCATTTGTTACTATTTATAGAAGTTTCCACATTCAAGATTTGGTATACCCGCTGCAAACTGTGTTAGACGACAGTATAGGTTGTGCGGTGTGGTTTGCTTCAAGGGGCTCTGGAATTCTGGGAAATGGACCAAACAAGGGTGCTAATATATGTAGCAGTGCTAGGGTATGTTACACAATGCAATTTAAAATGGGGAGAGTTATTTACAACTTTTATAAGACCTGATATATTTTCCTATGAAACAAAGAAGACTGAAACTGTGTTATTATGCGGCAGAATCACAGCACAGTTTGTATGTCACAGTTATTGCATTGTAGCATCAAACATCACAGTGGCATGTTGGAGAACAAGCAGATATTTGATGGATGTTGTCAAGGATGTAATCCTCAATAACTGTGTTTGAATTGATACAGTATTTCTTAACAGTGATTTTTCCCTTAAATAAATTCATTGTCTGTTGTTTATATGTGTATTATCATCTCAGTCAGGCTGTGCCAAAGAGCCGATACATGTGTATGCAGATTTTTTTTTTTTTTTTTTTTTTTTTCAGAAGAAGAACATGTACTAGTTCTTCTGAGTGTTCAGCACACAAGTAAAAAGAAAACATTTTATTAATAGAATATTCTTCTGAACTTAACTAAAAAAGGTAGTTGCATAAAACTGTTGTTTGCAGTAATGCCTTTATCTCAAATATTGTGGAGGGGAGGGGTGGATATTATTATTCCTTCTAATTCACAAAAGATTGATTTAATATGTATAAAATATTAACTTTCCCCAGCATACGGTGCCTAAAGTAATCTAGGGATGAAGAGAATTGGTATATTTGGAATTCTATTTTAAGATGAAACAATTTCTATATGTTTATTCAGGTTATACTATGTGGTATGGGAGCTGATGAACAACTTGTAGGCTATTCCAGACACAGAGTTAAATACAAGTGAGATCTTTTAGTGACTTTCTTTACCTAATCCAAGATGACTTTCTTCATATTCAATTTTTAACAGGGTCATATTTCCCAATTTCTTTGGAGAACTACTTTGTGGATTCTCATGCCTGCCTCATTTCTCAAAAAAAAAAGCCTGACTGGATTTATTTATAAGAAACTTCACATGAGTGATTGGTATGAAGCCTAGTTGTGCCTGACATTGGCAGTCCAAAATGGATTATTGTTTTTTGAGTTATGGCCCCTTAAAGGTCATTTCTGAATTAAAATTGTCAGGACTACTTCTCTTGTACTTAAGTAGAATTTGATTGAAATTTCATTAGAGTGATCAGTACAAAGCCTAATTAATGCATTTATTATAGGTTTTTGCTGTTTAAGTATCATTTTAAATTGAGTTGTAGTGCTTTGATTACTATACATGAAGACTGTAGAGATTCTTGTCTGCACTTATCAAAAATCCTAGGGTGGATTTTATTGAAAATTCACAGGACTATTTGGTATGAAGCGTACCGGTAGTTGGGCATTTCTTTGGCATATATTACTCAGATTATTTTTGCAGAGTAATGGCCCCTTAAAAATCATTTTTGAAATAAAATTTGTGTGGACTTCTTCTACACTATTCCTGGGATTGTGTATTTTATGCTTGAATGAATTGTCATTGAGTTATGGCCCTTTGATTAATATACAAAAGTCTTTGTAGAAATTCTTATTCATGTTTCATCTCCAAAACTCCTGGCCAGATTTTTTATGAAAAGACTTAACAGGAGTTATTTGAATAAAGCTTAGTTGTGCATATGTGGCATGTTCTGCTCTGTCTTTACAAAGTTGTGAAGCCTTAAGGATCATTTTGTAATAAAATATTTAAAGCAGTTAGCATACATCTTTATTATTAGTGAAATTTGAATGAACTTCATAGGAATTTAATATGAAAAGCAAACCTCAATATGTGACCCCACACAAATTTTCATAATGGTAACTTTTTAATATATTTTATTCCCAGAAAGATAGTCATGTTGCGGTTTTAATAATTTCACTTAGAGGTTGCCATTTATTAATAAAATGATTTTCATTTCCGTATTCTGAGTCTAGGCTTTATTCTACATTATTCAGATAAATGGAATTACGTCATTACTTCCTGGTTACCATACTATCTTAAACAGGAAACTAGGTGCTATTTTTTATGCCCCCGAAGGGAGGCATATAGTTTTTGAACCGTCTGTCAGTCTGTCGGTCTGTCAGTCTGTCCGCAATTTTCGTGTCCGGTCCATATCTTTGTCATTTATGGATGGATTTTCAAATAACTTGGCATGAATGTGTACCACAGTAAGACGACGTGTCGCACGCAATACCCAGGTCCGTAGCTCAAAGGTCAAGGTCACACTTAGACGTTAAAGGTCATTTTTCATGATAGTGCATTCGTGTCCGGTCCATATCTGTCATCCATGGATGGATTTTCAAATAACTTGGCATGAATGTGTACCACAGTAAGACGACCTGTTGCGCGCAAGACCCAGGTCCGTAGCTCAAAGGTCAAGGTCACACTTAGACGTTAAAGGTCATTTTTCATGATAGTGCATTCGTGTCCGGTCCATATCTTTGTCATCCATGGATGGATTTTCAAATAACTTGGCATGAATGTGTACCACAGTTAGACGACCTGTGGCGCACAAGACCCAGGTCCGTAGCTCAAAGGTCAAGGTCACACTTAGACGTTAAAGGTCATATTTCAGGATAGTGCATTGATGGGCGTGTCCGGTACATATCTTTGTCATTCATGCATGGATTTTAAAATTATCGGGCATGAATGTGTACCACAGTAAGATGACGTGTCGCGCGCAAGACCCAGGTCAAAGGTCCTAAACTCTAACATCGGCCATAACTATTCATTCAAAGTGCCATCGGGGGCATGTGTCATCCTATGGAGATAGCTCTTGTTTAATTACTATAATTGCAATGTTTATTGAATTATACAATTAATACCACATAACAATATTATATTTTAGAGAAGAAGGGTGGCTAGGACTGATCAATGAGATAGAAATGGAGGTAACCAGAATCTCAGCGAGAAATCTTGGCAGAGATGATAGGTAAATAATTGTGTTAGGGGTTTCTTTAGCAACCATATCTTTATAGATAGACTATTTGAAGAATAAAGAGGGAAGATGTATTTGCCCATTAGGGGTTGCTCTAGCATTCACGTAAAAGTTTTTTGGCAGTCGTTTCAGTTTCATTTGATCTTCTTTATTACTGCCCCTATTTTCATTAAACCTGTTATAGGGATTGTTCTTCTTTGTCAGGAACAGCCATCTTATTATTTAAGGTCAGGCACATCAAAGATCAAAGTCACTTGGATCAAAGTGTTGATCTAAGTTTCATTGCAAACTCAGCAGTTTAGCTGTACATTCTTAAGTACTATCAACAGTTTAGTTGTACATTCTTAAGTACTATCAACAGTTTAGTTATACATTCTTAAGTACTATCAACAGCTTAGTTGTACATTCTTAAGTACTATCAACAGTTTAGTTCTACATTCTTAAGTACTATCAGCAGTTTAGTTGTACATTCTTAATTACTATCAACAGTTTAGTTGTACATTCTTAATTACTATCAGCAGTTTAGTTGTACATTCTTAATTACTATCAACAGTTTAGTTGTACATTCTTCAGTACTATCAGCAGTTTAGTTGTACATTCTTAAGTACTATCAACAGTTTAGTTGTACATTCTTAAGTACTATCAACAGTTTAGTTGTACATTCTTCAGTACTATCAACAGTTTAGTTGTACATTCTTCAGTACTATCAACAGTTTAGTTGTACATTCTTCAGTACTATCAACAGTTTAGTTGTACATTCTTCAGTACTGTCAACAGTTTAGTTGTACATTCTTCAGTACTATCAACAGTTTAGTTGTACATTCTTAGTACTTCAACAGTTTAGTTGTACATTCTTAATACTACAACAGTTTAGTTGTACATTCTTAAGTACTACAACAGTTTAGTTGTACATTCTTAAGTACTACAACAGTTTAGTTGTACATTCTTCAGTACTATCAACAGTTTAGTTGTACATTCTTCAGTACTATCAACAGTTTAGTTGTACATTCTTCAGTACTATCAACAGTTTAGTTGTACATTCTTCAGTACTATCAACAGTTTAGTTGTACATTCTTCAGTACTATCAGCAGTTTAGTTATTCATTCTTAATTACTATCAGCAGTTTAGTTATACATTCTTAATTACTAACAACAGTTTATTAAACATTCTTAAATACTGTCAACAGTTTAGTTATACATTCATTAGTACAGTAACTATCAACAGTTTAGTTATACATTCTTAATTACTATCTCTATTGTTATCAAACCTCTTGTTAAGGGACAGACACCTTTTAGTACAAGATACCCAAAAAGTCAAGATCATTGGGGTCATATATTGTAACAGTATTGGTTGAAGTTTTTTGGCAAGCTTTTCAATTTAACTATAGCCTTTTTAACTACTGTCTCAGTAATCATCAAACCTCACATAATGATTGGTCTTAGTATTGGACGGACATTCTTTAGTACCAAATACCCAAAAAGCCTAAGTCACTTGGATCAGATATTTTCGACAGTGTTTGCTAGAAAATTTCGTGGCAGGGTTTTTATTTTTACTGTGTCTTCTTTACTACTGCATCTGTTATTATTGAGCCTTACATGGGGATTGATTTTAGTGAGAGTGGAGACGGCTTTTGTTTTAGGAGATCACAGAAAATGACATACCCATTCCACTCCCTGCCTTCTTAGTCATTTTCCCTTTAAGCATGAACACACTTCTTTATTCTATATAAAACTGACAAATTTCCAATGGCTAGGACCCATTTTAAATGTCTGTAACTTTTACTTTCTTGAAGAATATTGTCGGTTTTGAATAAAAATCGAAAGTGGGAAAAAGGTTTGATGCAAGAAAAATATTTTCAGACAAACACACAAACTGCAAAATCAGCTAAAAATTGAGACCCAAAATTGTAGTGGTGGTGTATGACCTAAGATTCCATGACAAATTCTGTCATGCTATCATTTCTCTATGGAAATGCTTTCTAAATGTCAGACATAGATCTTTCCTGATTTCAGCAAAAAAGTGAAAAAAAAATAAGGAATACAGCTCAACAGAGCAAAAAAAAAATAGAACTATTTGAATCCGCCATTATGCGACTACCATTTTTTTCCCCTCCATTTTCCTCGGTATACCTTTGATCACTTCCTTATGATATACGATATTGTTTCTCAGTATCCCTGCATGCCCAGATTCAAACAAAACGTATTGCAATATCAGTGACATTGTGCATGTATTGATGATACAAGAATTTCTTTTGAGGACATCTAATTCATATGTGGAAAGATATTTTCTATTTCTAAAATTCTGTGAAATAAGTAAATGTTTAATTTTAGATGGTTGTATTTATTTAAGTATGTAATACAAGTGTAGCTGCAGTTCTGTGTACCTAATCGTGTTATATTTCAGGATAATAACTGATCATGGCAAGGAATCAAGATTTCCTTTTCTTGATGAGAGAGTTGTTAAGTTCCTTAGTTCTCTACCACTCCATGTGAAGGTAAGTAATGATGAACTGCTTCAAATAATATAAGTATCTCTCATTGGTTGAAGATGCAGATGAAAATTACTGGCTCTTGGGTAACTGTCTACTTGGCAGAGCCTCGTTACTGCAAACAGTTACCCAAGAGCCAGATATTTCCATCAGCACTTTCTACCAGTGATAGATTCTTTTTCTTGCTTACCGTATTCTTCAAAAATAGAATAAATAAATAAAAACAATTGCTTTTCTTTTAAGCACTATTTTGATGTAGTAGCATATGAATTTACACATTTATTCATATGTTGCAGCAAGTGAGTAATCTTACACCCCGGCATGTAAGACGAGTTTTTCCAGCAACGGCAAAAACACAGGAAAACCCTGCCTAATATGCAAGAATTGATGTTGCTTTATCAGTTATATGTCTGGTTTTCTGTAAAAAGTAGCAGAGGGAATGTTTGTCTTTTCAAAATTTCAAAAAGTATATGGGAGACTCGGTGCTTTTTAAGGCCGTTTTTGGGGCCGAAATTCGGCCCCATTCCCCTGTCAAAAAAGTGTGTGTTTTTTCCCGCTATTTCTGAAAAATATTCCCCTCCAAAAAAAAAAAAAAAATTTTTTTCACATCCCAACCAACAAAACCCTTTCTAGATGTACTTGATCAAGTAGACTGTACCATTTAAAACATGAGACAATGTGTTTTTAAATCATTTTTATTGTAACATATTTATGAAAAACACTGCTTTTATCACAACACAATTTTTTCCCATTTTAGTGGTTCCCCTCTTAAGGGCCCCGCCACCATTCCCTCAAAGCTTTAAAATACACTTGAGAGATTTCGATAAGTAGGGAAATTTGACATATTGCTTTCAGCAATACCTATTTCAATTCATGCAAATATATTACATGCAATCTGTATAAGAACGATTTGAAAACAAGTTTTTTTCACAGAAAGCTTGATATATAGATTTATTTCCTTACTGAAGTAAGTAAGATAATGATTCAGGTGTGGTGTGAAGTTCATGGCTGAATTGATAGAAAATCATTTAGCTTTCCAGAAAAAAACAGAAAAATCTTAAATATAAGTATTTTTATGCTGATTTGTATAACTTACTAAGGCAAAAGTTCTGAGAGAGAGAAAAAAAATACATGTCACAAGAATGTGCTGCAAAGTCTTCAAAGACCACACCAAGTCCCTCCCCTCAAGCACCACAGTGCTTCTTGTGTAAAGAAGTGCTTTAAGGCAGCCATGAATTGCATGAAAATAAATGCATTTTGTTCAACAGTCAGATATCCATTTCATAAGAGTAATTTGACTTGCTATATAAGTTTTAACCTACAAAAATAGTTAAAGGGTGTATCCTCAAAGTTATGTTTTATTAAAGGAAATAAGATTTTGATCAAAATAAATTTGACCTTATCTTGCAGGCTGATCTTAACCTTCCACGTGGACTAGGTGAGAAGTTACTACTCAGAATGAGTGCAACAGAACTGGGTTTACACCAAACAGCAGTGTTGGCAAAGAGAGCCATTCAGTTTGGATCTCGGATTGCAAAACTAGAAAACAATAAAGAGAAAGCAACAGACATTTGTTCTAGATTGACAAATATGTCTCTTACTGATACATAATTGCTCATTTCATCCTGTGAAAGATGCCGAAATACTGAATAAAATTTAATTTTAATACGATGACCCTCTTTTTACTAGCAGTGTATTTCGTACCCTGTGACATGTGTGATAAAGTTTTGTTTCTTTCATTCATTCTTTATTCTATATAAAACTGACAATTTTCCAATGGCTGCAGCACACATCAGGACCCATTTTAAATTTCTGTAACTTACATTTTCTTGAAGAATATTCTCAGTGCTGAATGAAAATCAAAAAGAAAGTGGGGACCTTGTTTGATGCAAGAAAAATATTTTAAGTCAAACACAAACTGCTAATGAGACCCTGAATTGTAATGGTGGTGTATGACCTAAGATTCAAGGACACATTCTGTCATGTTATTATTCCATTATGAAAATGCATCCTACATGTCAAGCATACATCACATGTGATTTCAGCAAAATATTGCAAAGAAAATAAGGAAAACAGCTCTACAGAAGAAAAATCATTGAGAACTATTTTAAACCACTTTTACTACCATTTTTTTTGTGCCATTTTCCTATTTAGTGTCTGTACACCAACTGCAGGCCAGAAATCTGCTTTTACAGTGGGAAACAATAGGAAATGTAATAAGATATTTTTACATATTATACAATCCAGACAGGAACAAAACATTTTACAACTGTTAATGTTTCTTTTTTCTATTGTATTTTTTTTTTAAATAAAGTAATATGGATGGAGAAATTAACCATTCATAAGACAAGTTCTTTAAACTCTGATTATCTAATCAACTTGGATGTCTCGGCAAATTGTAAGTTAGCAATAATGTTTTCACACAGAACAGTTTATGTCTTTACGTACTGACTAGACATAATTTTAGCTTCTTTTATTCGGTCTCTGGATCACAATGTATGATCTCATCAATTTGATATTGTACCATATAAGTAGTCTTCATTGCCTCAAGACTCTACATATTTACTAAGGATCTATATTGCTTCTTTGTTAAAAGTCATCAGTTGTAAGGTTATTCTCATCTTTGGAATAGGGCTGGGACGATTTCAAAATTTTTAAACCGGTTAATCATTTGTATGAAATCGAATCGAACCGGTTAATCGGCCGCCATATTGAAAATGCTGTTTTCTTTCCTGACGACCGTATCAAGGTACTTCCAGGAGCTGACTTCAACAGGAACTTGCGAAATTTATCGTTTACAAGCAGTGTGATAATTAATAAGTCACATTTTGGTGTATTTCATTTTGAATTTATCATAACAGGCAAATCCGAGACTACTGATTATGTTGATTCATGTGTTTTATCGGAAATATATTGCGGGTCTATGGGTTGGTCAAAGAAATGTACAAAGATAAAGTACGATTCGCGATGATTTTTGTTTGAAAGCGACTAGCGGTTTTGCAAAATTGAAACCGATTTCACTAAGTAATCGAATCAGATCCGATTAACCGAGTAATCGTCCCACTCCTACTTTGGAATAGTTTCAGTTTCACTGTTTTCCGAGGCGCTTATTGTTCGTGCCCTCTGTAACAAGTCTGCTGGCAGAGCTGGAGACAAGTGCAAGGTTGTTTACACTTTTGCCGATGCTGCTGTTACTACCTGATGTGGGATTCCTAGTTGAAGTTGCTGCAGAGCAGGTCCCCAGGGCCTAGTTTGGGTTAGTAGGATTTGGCAGGGTATGAGCTAGGGAGGACGTGCTCTCTTGCTGGCTAGACATCCTCCTATACCAGTTTTGTTTAGCAGTAACTGTTGTGAACTTTAGAGGACTAAGCAGGTTTAGTCTGCATAAGATATGTACCACCTCTGTGGTTTCATACTCCGCCAAATCATACTATAAACCCAAGAGTTACGTTCTGATTGGGCACAGTAATATGTTATTCTAATTGACGGAACCATGCCTTGCAAATAAATATGAAATTTAACAATAGAAGTATAGGAAATTCCAATATATTGCAGTTGCTCACTGGGCGATTTACCTTGGAAGACCGATTCATCCAGCTTGACACTTGGCAAATATTAAATCATATCTCTGACTACTGGTATTTCATCTCAAATGCTTCTATTATATCATAATCACATTTGCAGGCCGAGTGCTGCATTCTCTCAGCAAGTTAAGCAGGGTACAACAGAGATAACAAAGACAAGAATAAAAATTCCATGACTTTAGTAATTTTTTTTTCAATAATAACAATACATAATGTGCACATTAACAAGAACATAATTAATGGAATAATAATAACTTGTATGCAGAACTTAATATATGTAGAGGAGATGAACATTTGAGCCGCGCCATGAGAAAACCAACATAGTTCATTTGCGACCAGCATGGATCCAGACCGGTTTCTCTAATTGCAACAGACTTTGAAAGCGAACAGCATGGATCCTGACCAGACTGCGTGGATGCGCAGGCTGGTCTGGATCCATGCTGGTCGCAAATGCACTATGTTGGTTTTCTCATGGTGCGGCTCATTTGGCATTACACTATATGATACAATATAAACAATAACTACTAATGCCTTCAAACAAATCCTAGTTCAAAAGGTTACAGTTACAATCAGCTCATGATTTTACCGTGGATATTAATGGCTTATGATAAACTTGTTGACTGGTTATGACCACATTTAGTTACAAGATGATCACATGGTATGTTATGAGGGATGAACGGAAAATTCGTATTTTGTTATTAAGTGAACGAATCACGTTACTTTTTCGTTCAGTTCTCGAGTACTACTAAGAACACTAAGTGATGTCATTTTAAAATTGTGCGTAAATGAATGAGGTATCATTTGTTAATATTCATAATATAAAGGGCTTGACAGAAAACTGTTTTACGTTAAAGGGTCATAATGGCTAATAATGTGGCATCCACATTTTCTATTTTCAATAATTGTTACCTAAAACATTTGACATAGCATTTAGTATATGATAACCTTAGTAAAAGTATTATTGAATTCATTGGGGTTTTTTTTATTACCTCCTTTTATCACTGACTATAAAAGTTGTGCACTTTTCTAACCATATAGATGTGCATAGCTTTTTTTGGACAGCTGTTTTTCCTATTTTTAACATAAAATAAAATGCCCTAATGCTCTTAACCTTTAGCCTGCTGGCGGCGAGTGATTCTACCTTTGCGACCAGTGCAGACCAAGATCAGCCTGCACATCTGTTCGCTATTCAGTCAGTAAATTTTCAGTGAACACCCCTTCAAATAATAAATGGTACTGCCCAAACTGAATATTGGACCAGTCCATTGTAGAAATATAGCAGGCTAAAGGTGTCTCATCTGTTTTCTTTCAAGCCCTTTATACATAAACCTACAGCTGAATACTAATATCTAAAAAAAATCCTGCTTCCCTGTATAGTGTATGGTCCACAACTAACTACACCAGGTCTACCTATCCTTACCTATGTCTTTATGGTGTCTCTATATAACAGTCACCCAGGATGATTAAATGGTTATATGGATCAATACTTATCATTAAAAGGATTTGCAAGTTTTTTGTTACATTTGCATATCAATAAATAAACCTCTCACCTGCAGCAGAGATACATCTAGTCCAATCATACATACATTCTCCTTAACCCTTACCTCGCTAAATTTCTATAATGAACTTGTCCAACTTTCAATTTGGATACTACCATTAACTGTTAAAAGGGGTGCTTACCAAAAAGATACTGACAATGACAAACAGTGCAGATCTTGATCTAACTGCACAAATGTGCAGGCTGATCAAGATCTACACTGGTTGCAAAGGCAGAAAAAATCATTGTCTAGCATGATAATGGTTATTTTGGCTTCTTTTGGTTTTTTTTTTGGTTTTTTTTGGTCATATGGCTACTTATCCAGCTTTTGGAGGAACAAAAAACTACTTTTTTTAACTATACTTCTGAACACAAAAGAAAATGCAATGTTTAATTCAAATTATGTTTTGTTACTGAATGAAATAGGCCCTGTTCAGCCATGACATTAAAGGCAAAGTCTTTTTAAGATTTAGGATCTGATATTGGTTTACTATGACAGAGCCATTCCTTGTGTAGACAGTGAATAGTACACCGGTTATGTAGTTAACAAAATATTCCAAGCCACCTTGGTGAGGAGAGTGTATGTATAACTGAACTTGATTAAGTACTAGTAACATAGAAAACCTCACACAAACTGTCACCTGACAACATCAACATGGCATTAACACTCGGCAACACAAAACTATTATAAAAAAGCCAAAAAATGGTGTACCAAGACACTCACTATTATATACTAATGCAATCAATGAAGCTTGTATCCGACTATCAAGATATTATAAAATATAAAATTTACTTTCATGTCCCTACAATGTTGATTTGACACTAATAAAAATCTCTGCACCAGCATCGCGGAATAATCAAATGCTTTATTGCTTTCCAATTTAATACTCAATTCACCGTTGCTTTCCAGTTTAATACTCAATTCACTGTGGCTCCTGCATATACAAAGGCAATTAAAACCTCCTGGTCCAGGTACTTGGTTACAGCAATATTCAAGATTAGAGTGATCAAATCCAGTAAATTTACTATAACAGAAATGCAGCTATCACCTCTGAAACTCGAGTATGTTCACATAATATTCTGAATATATAAAATGTACTGAACATGAAACACTGTTTTCATGACTTAAACTATGTCTTAACCTTAAGCCTGCTGGCCGCAAATGATTTTTCCTTTGTGACCAGTGCAGACCAAGATCAGCCTGCATGGTCTGCACTGTTCGCTATTCAGTGAACAATCCTTTGAATAATAAGTGGTACTGCCCAAACTGAATGATGGACCAGTCCATTTTAGAAATTTAGCAGGGTAAAAGGTTAAAAAGAATGAAACTGCATCCACACTTCCAAACCAAACAAGTGTTTGGAATATTCCATTATATAACAGTACTTATTCTTATATAAACAAATACCGGTAATCAAAAAGCCGAACATTTTACTAAATTACAAAATACTCTATTGTATTATTGCTGATTACAAAAGTGAAAACTAGCTTTGTCCCAAGTCTTAAAAAATCATCAAAAGAAAAAAGCAAAATGCTTTTCAGGCCCCATGTTCACAAAACATTTTCAGCTTGATAATGAAACTTTATTTGTCATTGATATCAAAATAGCATGTTTAAAACTAAATTTTAAGTTAATAACTATTTTCATGTGGCTATTCAGTATTAATGGTCTGTCTCAGTTGGATTTAACCTTGAAGTTTTAGTAAAATTGATATCAAAATTTCAAACTTAAACTCAGCTGAGACCGAAAAATGTTTTGTGAACACGAGGCCAGGTCACTGTAACACTGTCAAATCATAATTTCATACAAAAATCTTTTCTTTCATCACAGATATATTACAAGACACGACTGTTGGATAGTATTACACTGTGTTTGTTCAATAATTGTCAATAACATTAGCATTTCAAAATCACAACATTAAACTTCAAATTCAAGTATGTCTTTAAACTTTATATTTGTTAACAGTTTTCTGAAGAACTGTTACATATTAATAACCAGTTGGTAAAAAACAAGAATGCTATGGCAAGTTTACTACAATAATTCATTTCAAATTTGGAGTAATCTGCAATACTTTCTTCATACAAGGCAACAGTTTAACTACTTTTCCCCTACTGTAACTATGAAAAAATCCCTATTAAATTATGAATGTAATGTGACCTTAAAAATGTTAGTTTAATAAACTAATCAGTAAAAATGAGTTTATCAACGTGTTTAATTTGGGGGGAAAAAACACTTCTAAAAATATTTAAATTCAGATCAACTGATACTTTCAATTAAATCTGACACTACAATAATGTATCACAGTTGCCAAATTCCAATTCTATCTACATGTCAGATATTATCAAACAAAAATCTAAGCCTTTCAAAATGCCATGAATTTAACTCTGCTCGATCAGAAAACTGCAATCTGCTGCATGATAAAAAAGTATCTGTTTGCAAATTAAGATAAAAATTAAGCACTACTGTAAAACAATGGTATACATCTTACACAAGTGTGCATAACGTAATACATGTGTGCTTCTGTTTATGTTTTGCGTAAATTTATCAATCTGTGAAAGACTGACTACTTCAAGATACAAATACTTCAGACTCTTAAAGATACTTCAATACAGTTGCTGTTTGTTTTGACTACGGACAATGCAGCTGCATTTCCAGTGGCTTTTCCTGTTTTCGTTGACTATGGATAATTCAAACCGTATTAACAGTAAATATTGACCACTCAAGATCACGGTTACACACAATTTCACTTTGAAAGTGGAAAAACAAAAATCGATATAAGTTAATAAGCACTTTTGAAATAGCTGGGATAAAGAAAACTTTACCGTAAATTGTACCTTCATTGGGTTTAATGTCTAAACAATTTTTTCAGATACCAGGTATGTAACCCTAAACCTACACTGCATTACTGGATAATGTATCAGTACTTATATGCTTTCCACAAGTACCTTTTCAAGTATGAAATTGCACTCACATTTCTTCTTTGGCCGATAATTTTCTCAGTAAGGTGATGGATCAAGTTCACTTTAAAAGTTTCAATGGACGGACAACACCATTTTATTATGAACTGTCTCAAGTCAAGACATTTTGTTTATTTTTGAGCCGCACCATGAGAAAACCAACATAATGCGTTTGCAACCAGCATGGATCCAGACCAGCCTGGGCATCCGCACAGTCTGGTCAGGATCCATGCTGTTTGCTTTCAAAGCCTATTGCAATTACAGAAACCGTTGGCAAACAGCATGGATCCTGACCAGACTACACAGATGCGCAGGCTGGTCTGGATCTATGCTGGTCGCAAAGCCGCTATGTTGGTTTTCTCATGGCGCTGCTCATTTGTCATAACCATTTATATACAAAAACTTATCACTGAAGTGTATAACTCACACTCATTAACAAGACTAAGAAACTGCCCTAAGGTTTGTACATCACAGTATCAGTTCTTTAAACATCAAACATAACAAATTAATACAATCTTAGGTGATATGACTAAAATATGCAGACAGCTTTCCGGTATTATATATTTTAAACACTGCTTTTATGAATAAATTCTGTCTGTAACACTGCATCACTTTGTCTTTAATTATTACTAATCAATGAAAGTATCTTAGAGTGTCCATTTAAATCTTGTATACTTTTGTATTCCTTTTACTTCATGAAACGATCAAACATCTACTCACCAAAGGTTCAAACAAGATTACTTTTGAAAACTGGCCTGAGAATTTGTTTTTAAGTTTTCCATAGCTCTATATAGAGAAAACCAGATAAATCCCGCAGGCAATGTGTTTGTTTGACAACAAGTAGAGGGTCACCAAAGAAACATTTTGGTAAAGTTATATCTGTGGTTTAGTAGACACTATATAAAGATTTTCTATATTCAGCTTATGTAGCTCTGGCAACTATGTTTTTAGACAAATCATAATAATATGAACACTCCTGGTATAAAGTCACTTCAAGCTGCAAAACGTGCAATAACCCCTGGTGACTTAATGTTTTTGATGAATCAGAATAATCTAAACAATCTTGGCAGAGGATCTCCAATGGAAATTTTCAATAAAATAATTTCTACAAGAAACGCGGCAATGCCACGAAACCAGGTTTTCAACACTTTTCATAAAAATAAAAAGGTATACTGAATCACAGTGCACCACTTTAAAGCACAACCCTAACCTAACCCTAACCCTAACCTAACCTGAACCCTATTTTTAGTAACAATGACCTTGACCTAGATCCCAGAAACCCCAAAATCAATCCCAAGCTACAACTTTATATAAGTTTTCTATACAACAAGTTTCATCATGATAGCTCATTCCTAAGTTAAGTTATTGACCGGAAACCCGGAAACACCAGTTTGACGCCGCCCGCCCGCCTGACCAACGACATACCCCAATCTAATAACTCAGGTTTTTAACGAAAACCTGGTTAATAATCAGACTAGTAGTTTACAAGGATTCTTTTAGTTCTCCACCAGCAACAAAGCAAAACTGTTATGCACGAGGACCATGTAAGGACAAAACTTGCTGAATTCAATGGTTTCAAGATATATTGTCTGAAGAAAAATGTGAATAGACTTAGGGATTTACGGATGCTGATTAATGATAGAAGCGTAGCTTGAACATCTTTAGCTCTGTTTAGCTAACAATTTTGTTACATTTACACATGGTCATTCTGTCAACTTATTCATTACAAGACAAAAATTTACATCGTTCATGCACCAGTCAGTATAACAGCACTTAATCCCAACTACAGTGTACTATCGCCCCAAAAATTGCAAGTTCCACACTATCAGATCATTCAACTTACAATGCCCCGACAACAAGCATAAACATGACTTGTATCAAATGATAACGAAAATATAAACAAGAGCTGTCCGTAAGACAGCCAAGCTCGACTATTCGAAATATTGTCCCAGAGGCAGGAAAATATTACCTAAAAAGGTTAAATATCAAAAGAGTTTTAAGTTCAAAAAGGGGAATAATTTGACCAAAATGCATATCAGTTATGGGACTTGCTGCTATCAACTAGTTTTATAACCCCTAAGGCACATGTGAAGTTTCAATTCAATATCTGCATTAGTTTTGGAGATAATAACTTGCATGTAAAACTTTAACCAAAATTTTCTAAGTCTAAAAGGGGGCATAATTTGCTCAAAAAACATGTCAGAGTTATGGAACTTGATCCAGTGAGGTTGGTAATTGATCTAGAAAAAGAAAAAATAAGTTTCAAATCTATATGCCTTTTAGTAATAGCTGTATGTACTTGCACGCAAAACTTTAACCAGAATTTGCTAAGTCCAAAAGGGGGCATAATTTGGCCAAAATGAAGGTCAGAGTTATGGGACTTGCTGCTATCAACTAGTTTTATAACCCCTAAGGCACATGTGAAGTTTCAAATCAATATCTGCATTAGTTTTGGAGATAATAACTTGCATGTAAAACTTTAACCAAAATTTTCTAAGTCTAAAAGGGGGCATAATTTGCTAAAAATACATGTCAGAGTTATGGGTCTTGACCCAGTGAGGTTGGTAATTGATCTAGAAAAAGAAAAAATAAGTTTCAAATCTATATGCCTTTTAGAAATAGCTGTATGTACTTGCATGCAAAACTTTAACCAGAATTTTCTAAGTCCAAAAGGGGGCATAATTTGGCCAAAATGAAAGTCAGAGTTATGGGACTTGCTGCTATTAACTAGTTTTATAACCCCGAAGACACATGTGAAGTTTCAAATCAATATCTGCATTAGTTTTGGAGATAGTAACTTGCATGTAAAACTTTAACCAAAATTTTCTAAGTCCAAAAGGGGGCATAATTTGCTCAAAATACATGTCAGAGTTATGGGACTTGTCCCAGAGAGGTTGGTTATTGACCTAGAAAAAGAAAAAATAAGTTTCAAAGCTATATGCCTTTAATTGATGGCTGTATGTACTTGCATGCAAAAACTTAACCAAGGTGTGACGCCGACGCCAGGGTGAGTAGAATAGCTAGACTATTCTTCGAATAGTCGAGCTAAAAAGTTCAAAGGTCATATCAACATTGCACATGATCATAGCTGCAGTTAGAATGCTTTTCTTGGGGTATCTCCTTGAAGCATGAACTTATAAATGTTACCTATCTGTAACTTCAGTGGATGATCTTTAACCGATAAAAGTTAAACAAAAAGTGTGAGGGGAGGGGGGGAAGAGAACTAAATAAAACTCCCAAGAAATAGGAACTAATTGTAAGAAGCAATAAAAAGAATAAATAAAAGCACAATTTAATTCACTCCCATAAATACTGAAATACTGTTGCTGAAAGCTACACAATACCAAAATCCCATACCCCCGAATTTCTTTTTCTAAACTGAATAAGTAATGGTGTAATACATGTTGGATCTACAAGTAATTAACAAGTATGTATTTTGTGTTTTCTGCTATGAAAGAAATGAAGAGGAAGGCGGGGAAGGTGGATTTTGTCCATCTCTGTCACAATTACTTCACAACATGTATACAACTAGCAGGCACTCATTACCGTACAACATATGGAAAAAGATTGTATTTAGGCTACTTTGGTTTCAGCACTAAGTTCACAGAGAGATATCCAGTCATTATGCGTGTTGACATTCATATAAAAAGACAGGCTCTCTCCAACCGCCTGTTCAAGATATGCTGTGTAGTTCTGGTCCTCTACGTTTGCTAGAACGGCAATTTACTCTTGCTAAATGTGGCTGGGCCACAGTTATTTCTCTGGGGGCGCGCAAATGACAACTTTTTAAGCAGCAGAACAATTTAGAAATCAACAAACTATAATGTAGCAAATTAGTCAAATTTCAACAATATCCAGAAATAACCTGATCCACAACTGGTAGGTATTCCAGTTTTAAAAACTGTGGCAAATGTTTTTGAGACGCCAGGGGAGCTCTGCATACTGCCAGGTACCAGGCTGAAACAAGGTTATATCCATGAGACAGGCAGTACTATCCATCATAATGTGTCTGTTTTCTCACACGCTTCATCTCTTCTGTCTACAGTTTATTTAGGTATTCAGGTTTGCATCAAGTCCATACACTTCTACTGGCTGTGGGTCCTTTGCAGGAATCCAGGTCAAACCAGGTCCAGCATGTTTGATGGTAGAATGTTTTAATCTCAGTCTCACAGTCTATGTAAACAATCTTGAATAAATTAACATATTAATGATGTCACATACTTCCAGTAAGTATAGATTAATAATTAGCTACTTAAGTAACTTGGCATAGACAGTCAACTATATGTTTGCATGACTAATTCATTTTTCTCGATCTCCTTCCAGAGTTATA
The DNA here is from genome assembly GCF_021730395.1 of Mercenaria mercenaria. Lineage (NCBI taxonomy): Eukaryota > Metazoa > Mollusca > Bivalvia > Venerida > Veneridae > Mercenaria > Mercenaria mercenaria. The sequence goes on along the minus strand of NC_069363.1, from coordinate 64,160,499 downwards.
ACATCTTGTAAAGTCTTTTCTGTGGTCATATGGCAGCCAATATCTTCATAATCCATGTATTTGTCAATACACATTCTGGTTCAAAATTGATATGCTAATTTTAAATAAATATCAAGACTGGGAACACGCGGAAAATTTGAATCTACGTGCCGTGGATTTAGACTTCCGTCGTTTTTTGTGTTTAGAATCTGGAATGGCATCTTCTACAAAATCTTTATCTGGAAAATAGTAAAAACATAGCAGTTTAAAAGTATATCTGTTAAAATCACAGATATTTACTAACAATAATACTAAACAAGATAGTGTCCAAGTATAAGCATAATAATGAAACACCATCAATTTCGCAATGACCGAAACATCAGATTATGTACATGTAGTGTTTACGATGTACTTTTACTAAATAAATGGTTAAGCTGTTCTCTCTGAACTACAATTCTTACATTTATGATACTGTTTTTTTTTTTTTTGATTTTAACCTTTATTCTGCTAAATTTCTAAAATGGATTGGTCCATCATTCAATTAGGGCTGTACCACTTGTTTATCAAAGGGGTGTTCACTGAAAATTTACTGACTGAACAGCGCTGATCTTGGTCTGCACTGGTCACAAAGGCAGAATCACTTGCCGCTAAAGGCTAAAGGTTAAGTCATAGCCAAACAATTTTAGGTCATAGCTTTTAAACATGGAGGAAGACCCCAGGTGACCCTCTGAAACTTATTTCAGGCAAGGGCAGGCACCTGAATACCAACTTTTCATATGCAAGTTGGATGGTTTCTTTACATGTGTTTTCGAACCCACAACAGACGGGCATTGCATAAGTGTGTGACCTTAACCACTAGACCATCGAGGCCCTAAATGCTATCTGAAAATCTTGCCAAAGGACATATACCAAAGGATAAATATTAGGGATTGGAACGAATATTCAAATAAGCCAAAATATACCTTCACCTAATCTCCTCCTACACAAGGAGCCGTACCATGCTAGTTTCAGACTGAATGCACATTTACAAAGTCGACTGATTCTCTATCATTACTGCTATCACAAGTGATACATACTGTGTGCAACTCAATTACTATTGCCCTCTATGGGCTAGAAAGGTTTGGACTATTTTATCTTCCTCTACTATTACTGCCAACAAAGTGACACATGCTTATGAAATGACTTGAGTACTGTTGCCCTCTGTAGGTAAAAGCAGGGTTTGAACTATTTTATCTTCCTCTACTATTTCTGCCGACAAAGTGATATATACTGTGTGAAACTTAAGTACTAATGCCCTCTATGGGCGAGATGAATTTGAACTATTTTATCTTTCTGCCGACAAAGTGACACATTCTGTGTGAAACTTAAGTACTGTTGCCCTCTATGGGCGAGAAAATTGAACTATTTTATCTTCCTCTACTGTTTCTGCCGACAAAGTAAATACATACTGTGTGAAACTTAAGTACTGTTGTCCTCTATGGGTGAAACAAATTTGAACTATTTTATCTTTACTTCTACCACTAACAAAAGATACTTACTGTGTGAATTGATTTGAGTACCATTGCCCTCTACGGGTGAGACAGGGGTTTGGACTATTTTATCTTCCTCGTACTCTTCTTCATCTTCTTCATCTTCACTATGAGTACCTCTGTGCAGGTCCTCAACATACTGGATCACAGTCATGCTACGCAAGGTGTCACATCCCTCCGGATGGATTGGAAAAGGAACTATATCCGACGTCTGGTGAAACTTCTTCCTGTACCAACTGATCAACAAAAATAGAACCAATAACAACAACTGATACGCACCTTGAGAAAACCAATATAGTGTGTTTGCGACCAGCATGGATCCAGACAAGCCTGCGCATTCGCACATATCCCAAATAAAATCTCTGGTGCACAACTTCACACGCTGAATAATAATCCTATGTTTGATTTAACTACCAATGAAAGTTTTAAGTGAATGTCTACTTTGACAAAGTTTGACAAGATACATCCATTAGGAAAATACAAGTTTGATTTGACACAGACACAGTTGAAGACATATGGTCATTTTCCAGCTTTTTATAGTTGAGAAAGACATGTTTCTGCCTCTTCCTCACATGACAACCTGGGTGAGGTATGAGCCAAAACAGACAAGGAAACATGGAGAGGGCAAGTGATTAGAAGTCTGCCAATTCAACCACACTTGCCCCCTACCACTAGAGGAAAATAGGGCTAAGAAAATTCTTGCAAACATGTACTTACTCATGGTGTTTGATCTCTGCTATTGATATTCTATTTGATGCATCATACTGTAACATTTCTGTAAAAGTAAATATAGGAAGCTTTAACCCTTACCCTCCTTAATTTCTATAATGAACTTGTCCATCTTTCAGTTTGGACAGTACCATTAACAGCCAAAAGGGGAGCATACCAAAAAGAAACTTACCGAATTGGGAACAGTGCAGATCATGATCAGACTGTATGGATGTGCAGAATGATCATGATCTGCACTGCCCGCAAAGGCAGAATCTTACATGTCCAGCATGGTAAGGGTTATTGTAATCTCCCCAACATTCACTGCAGTTTTCTCTAAATACATAATCACAAACAAAACTTAAACCTAGATATAGATGGTCTCAATATTCAACAGAAATTCAAAATCCCTAATAAATAGGAAAGAATCATATAGATATGTTCTGCATAATATTAGAATATGGACCGTTTTAGAACTGTTCTACACATTTTAAGAAATACTGAAATGCCCGATAATTCTGTTTTCTGAAAATCTACAACATACTTTTAATAACAAATAAAAAACCACTTAATTTCAGGGTTTTTTTAGCACTGAAAGAACTTGGATAGAACCATTAAACCTTCTTAATAAATAATTTCCCTTTAAAATTAAAGTAACAGTACACAGAGAATCTATCATAAAATTTTATAGTAATAATGATGGAACTTACCTTTAAGTAGTGATGATAACATTTTATCCAGTGAATCAGGAATGATATAATCTCCTTTGCTGATATTTTCAAATAATTTGTAGATATTTTCTCCTTCAAATGGGTATAGGCCTGTCGTCATGTTATATCTAGAAATACATAATGGCATATAGACTTCTCATTTTAGTTCTGTGCAATGATCACGTACTACTTTATATATGCTCTAACATGTTTTAATCAGTATTTTAGACAAGAAGGCCATGATGGTCCTTGATTGTTCACCTGAGTTTTACTGCTAGAAAAATCTAGGTATTACAAAATGTAACTATTAAATTGAGCATCTTGTATTAAGATGAGCCAAAATGTGGACCTCAACAAAACAAGAAGGCCATAATGGTCCTAGATCGCCCATCTGACCTAGTTCTTACCCCCCCAAGATATTTACTTTGGCTTAGATTTCAAAGAGCCATGGTTTACGTAATTCAGGTATATCGTTAACCAACATTTTTTAATCATTTGAACCAGTGACCTAACTTTTTACCTATTCAAGTAACCCTGTTACAAATTTATCATAGATTTAAGGCAGTCAAACATTTTGACTAGATAATTTAATTTCAAACTCTAAGAGTATTATCCATGTTTTTTCAATGATTCAACTTACTGATTTAGTTTCTGAACTCATAAGACTTAGTTCTAAATCTGATCTAGATTTCACAGAAACAAACACCTCAGGTATCCCATTTCTGAATCTGACCTAGACTTCGTACAGAAATACATTCTGACAAAGGTGTATGATGATTAAGTAGAAAACATTGGCTCAAGAGTGTTAACAAGGTTTTTCTATGTTGTAACCTACTGACCTAGTAACCCAATTTTGAAAATGGCCAAAGGATTCATAGAGGCAAATATTCTGACAAAGATTTACGATGATCAAGTAGAAAATGTAGCCTCTAACAAGTTTTTCCTATGTTTGACATAGAGACCTAGTTAAAGACCTCAGGCAACCCAGTTTTGAATATGACCAAGATTTCATAGAGGAAACATTATAAGAAAGTTTTATAAAGATCAAGTATAAAATGTGGCTTCTCAAGAATAACAAGATTTTTCTAGGATTTAACTTTCTGACCTAGTTTTTCACCTTGGTTTCACACTTGAACTTGACCTAGATTTCCATGAGGCATTCTGACAAAGATTTATGATCATCAAGTAGAAACTGCGGCCTTTAGTGTAAACAAAGTTTCTACTTAGTGACCAAGTTATTTTACCTTGTGTAAACCAGTTTTAAACATGGCCAAGATTTTATAGACAAAAGTTTTTAATCGAGCCCGCCCTTTGACCCCAAACTGTGACCCTGAGCTTTGAGATAGAGTCCAACTCAGTGAGTTAAACATTCATGCCAAATATAAACAAGTTTCCTCTATGCATGTCAAAGTTATGGGCCGGATAATATCTGACATGACATTTGACCTCCAACTGTGACCTTGACCTTTGAAATAGGTACCTGCGGTTCATGCATGACACTCCGTCTCACTGAACTTAACATTCAAGCCAAATATAAACAAGATTCCTCAATGCATGTCTAAGTTATGGGCCGGACAAGATCTGAAATGGCCTTTGACCTACAACTGTGACCTTGACCTTTGAGATAGGAACCTGGAGTTTGCGCATGACACTCCATCTCATTAAGGTTAACATTCATGCCAAATATAAACACGATTGCTCTATGCATGTCAAAATCATGGTCCGGACAAACAAATCCGGACTGACGGATGCACACACGCACATACATCGAACCACCATTTGGACAACTATGTCTTCGCTTCTGCAAGCAGGCTCGACAAAAATCAAGAAGAAAATGTACCCTCCAGTGTTTTTAATATGATAGCAAGGTTTTTCTATAATTTAACAAGAGGGCCATGATGGCCCTATATCGCTCACCTGTTATCATTGCACCTGAGGACAAGAAGGTCCTCAGAAAAAATATCTAAGTCCAAAGGACAGGAACAACAAAGGAAAGAAATTTAACCAAAAAGAAATAAGAAATTCTTACAAGGTACAGATATCTCAAAATACTCCTAAAAATTGGAGGTACCATCCATGTTATACCACAGAAAAGTGGTCTCGGTTTTTCCCTACGGCCAATAATAAAAAAGTTACTAAAATAAGCTATTTATAGTAACGTAAAAGGGAAGTAGTTAAAAAGAAAATTATTGTAAGAGAACAAAAGAAGGATCTGCCAAATAAATCTGTTGACATAAATGAAATTTCAGATCAGTATCTTCATTAGTTATGGAGATATACCCATTTTAATTTGAAATAAAGGGAGGTAATTTGACATAATATCAGTCCATAGTTATCTACCCTGATTGGCTCAGTCCAACTAATGACAATAATGAAATTTCAAATAAGTCCTATTAGTACTTACTGATATAAATCCATTTTGACTACAAGCAGGGGAGGTAATCAGATATAAAATAACTCTGGAACCTACGATTGGATCTGATTTGTCATGGAATCCAAGATTTATTGTTGTTGAAGATATTTTGAAAGTTTGTATCAAATAAAACCATAAATGAAGTCTCTATATGGCTGCAAAAGCCAAAATAGCCAATTTTGGACCTTTAAGGGGCCATCACTTTGGAACCCATAATGGAATCTGGCCAGTTCAAGAAAGGAACCAAGATCTTGTGGTGATACAAGTTGTGTGCAAGTTTGGTTAAAATCAAATCATAAATGAAGTTGCTATTGTGCAGACAAGGTCAAAATAGCTAATTTTGGCCATTTCATGGGCCATAACTCTGGAACCCATAAAGGGATCTGGCCAGTTCAAGAAAGGAACCAAGATTTTATGGTGATACAAGTTGTGTGCCAGTTTGGTAAAAATCAAATAATAAATAAAGCTGCTATTGTGCAGACAAGGTCAAAATAGCTGATTTTGGCCCTTTCAGGGGCCATAACTCTGGAACCCATAATGGGATCTGGCCAGTTCAAGAAAGGAATCGAGATCTTATGGTGATACAAGTTGTGTGCAAGTTTGGTTAAAATAAAATCATAAATGAAACCAATATCGTGCAGACAAGAAATTGTTGACGGACGGACGCACGGACTGACGACGGACGAAGGGTGATCACAAAAGCTCACCTTGTCACTATGTGACAGGTGAGCTAAAATACCTCATTGATAATAAATTTGAACTTTACATGAAAGACTATACATGCAGCTGCACAGACAGATAGTCTGAGACAAGCAATACTTACAGTGTAACACCAGCTGACCAAACATCCACTTTAAAGCCTTGGAATGTCTCGTTACCATTGGCTATCTCTGGAGGTTGAAATGCTGGAGATCCCTGACTTGTTTTACATGTATCATCTTTACTAAATGAGTCTAAAGCCTAAAGAAAGAACAGAGTAGTTTATGCATAATCTATTAGTTAGTACCAGCATTTTAACTGGCGCCCATGGCATTATTATAGTTCTTTGGGTTACTAAAGATACTAGTGAAAAAATAAGCACTGGGAAACAATTTTCATTCTATTGATTCTGTACAATTTTGTTATTATTCTTATGAATTCTTATGCGGCAGGAAAAGATAATAATGATTCGACTCATCTGCCCTTCACATCTCAAGCAAGTATATAATGATATATTGTCACCTATGCACAAATGAAATAAAGAAGTATTTGTCTGCATTTTGTGCTCAGATAATAATATGGATCACCAAACAAGAGGGCCATGATGACCCTAGACCGCTAGCATGAACTCTTTTGGTTGAGGGTCACACAAGGAAAATATCTGTGAAATTATTCTGAAATAGGGATAGTGTTTTCTAACAAGATTTTTAAAGTTTCACCTACACCTAATACAGGACTAGAAATGTGTGCATGTGCGTGGAAAGAATGACAACACAGGTGGGCCGCCAGTTACAGAGGAGGATTTTCAAACTGTTCTATAAAGCCATATAGGGAAAACCAGATGCTCTGATAAGAAACAGAATGATTTAAGCTTTTATAAAAAAAAAAACAGAAATAATTTCAAAGAATCTGACAGAGGGTCACCCAAGGATAAACAATGTCAAAATATTCTGATGTGGAGCCAGCAGTTTCAGAGAAGAATTTTAAAGTTTTCCTTATAGCCATATATATATGAAAACTAGCCCCACCCACTGGTGACCTTTACTTTCAATGTAACAGAATGATTTGACAGAATTTTATCAAAGGAACCCTAAAGGACCACTGCTGTAGAACTATTTTGAAAATGGGCCAGCAGTTTCAGAGGAGAAGATTTTCAAAGTTTTCCAATTTACTATATAGAAGAAAATGTTTTAAGTTATTCCTTTTGGTTGCTATGGCAACCAAAATTCTGCATGGATGACCTTGATTTCAAGTTATCTGACAGGCAGTCACACAAAGAACATTCCTGTGAAAATTAATGATTTCGGCTTTGTGGTTTATGAGATCTTTTTTAAAGAAACTGTGGACAGCAGATGGACAACCAATTATCCCAATAGCTCACCACAAGCACCTCATGCTCGGGTGAGCTAAAAAGATATATACATGTTTAACAAATAGGTAAGACATGTTAAACAGAAATTAACCAGGAAGTAAAGTGTTTTTTCCCACTAAAATACTGAAATTCATAAATCTTTCAGATAGTGCAATTATAACCAAACATACTTGATTTTCTTTCCTCAATAAGATTATTTTGCTTATACACAGTTTCAGATATTAAGATATTTTCCAAATAATTATTTTATGGGAATAAACAGAATGTCTTTTTTTTCAGAGATTACTTATACTGTAATCTCATCAAACTTCAACAATTAAACATGGCAAGTCCTGTTATTTTTTTTACTTATGATATATGTTTAACCATTAGTCTGCTGCCTGCAAGTAATTCTGTCTTTGCGACTCGTGTAGACCAAGATAAGCCAGCACATCTGTGCAGGCTGACCATGGTCTATACTGTTCGTTATTCAATTATTAAATTTTGAAATTTAGCAGGGTAAAGGATATAGTCTTGTCTTCCATTTACCTCTGCAACTCCTAGATCGGTGATTTTTAACACCTGATCCGTGGTAACAAGTAGGTTCCCTGGTTTTATGTCTTTGTGGATCACTGACTTACTGTGAAGGTATTCCAACCCATCAATCAACTGTACAAAATATCTGAAATGGAAAATTAAAGGAAATTGTATTTGTCGCATTTAACAAGATTACGTTCATTTATATAAGACTTCAAAATGGCCTTTCATTTCAAAAGGTCATTATGGATCTAGGTCCCTAAACTGAATTCACAGCTTTTTTTTTGGCAGCTTACTTGAACAATTTTGGTAAAGCGGTGCTCAAGGAAAATATCTAAAATTATTTTAAAGTTGAAATGGAAGTGGAGTGTGGAGGTTCACAATGTGGAGGTAGGGGGCTTTAGTTAGTAAGTTGCACATAAACTTTTAACCAAATTTTTTAACTGCTCTAAGTTCAAAAAGAGCAATAATTTGTGTCAAGTTTCAGTTCAATACATGCAATGGATGCTGCAATATGAACCTGAATAGAAGACTTTAATGCCAATGCCGACACACAATGACTCTCACTATTCTTCAACTGTCCAGTTCAAATGGCCTTTCATCAAAATGAAAGCAAGAGTTATGGAACCTATATCATTCAGCTGACATTATCACGGGAAAGGCATGTATAAAGTTTCATACATTACCTCTGTGACAGGCAATAAGCGAGATACAAGCTAGCTGAAAATCATTAACATGATGTCTACAAACGACATGGACACTGGAGAACAACTCTGGTGTCATTCGTCAAAACTAATTAACTCCGGACTGGCCGAGTGAAATCCTAGTCATGAACAACAGGTGCACAACTTCACATTCTATATAACTCATGACTCTATGTCAAACACTTTTTGAAGCAGGTGTGACACAAACTTTTAGGCCTTTTCATGTATAGTTTTGACTATATCAAGGGTCATAACTCTGGTCTGGCTGAGTGAAACCCAAACAAAAACCCAGGTGCACAACTTCATCTGCCAAACAACTATCCTTTGAGGTTTGATGACTCTACGTCAAATACTTGTTGTGACATGCACAGCACAAATTCCGACAGAGGGACAGACTTAACCAAGACCAACCCTTTAATATGTGAAGTATGATGATTGTTGAGTTGAAAGACTTGCCAAAAAATTTTAACCTGAATACAATAGTGACACAAACAAGGGAGAGTGCAATGGCCCACCCGCTTCTTTGAATAATTGAGCTAAAAATGCTAATATCTTACAGATGTGACTGCCAAACAGGGAATTTTTTCTCTGGAGCACTTTCTAGCATACTCTGTAGCTCATCGGCACAGTATTCCATTATCATATACCTACAATAGTGTTAAGGAAACTACAACTTTCTCATTCTGTAAGCTTTTTGGCTAATAATAGCATTCAACTTGAACAACTCAAGTCTTAAATTTGCTTCCAAGAAAAACAAGTAATGATATCACATATGCTAGGTGATGATCAAAGCTGAGCTCAAACCAACAATCTTCAACTTGTGGTGCTAATATCTCATCCATGTGAGAAATGCTGCCGATATTTCCTTATTCCACCCCACCAGCTAAAGTGCTAGACATCTAATAGCTGTCACTGACAGACAAATTGTTATACTGAATTATATACAAAATGTATATGCTGCTTACTTGTATTACAACTGACCTTAATATTGATCAATGCAACTTGTGCAATAATTGAGATTTATACCAATATTTCACTTGGATATTCTAGTTATACAAGAGGACCATGATGGTCCTGAATCGCTCACCTCTTCCCACATGACCCAGTTTTGAGTATGCTTCGTTTTTTCTATTATTCGACATAGTGACCTAGTTTTTGAGCTCATGTGACCCAGTTTTGAACTTGACCTAGATATTATCAAGATATAAATTCTGACCAATTTTCAAGAAGATCCATTGAAAAATATGGTCTCTAGAGAGGTCACAAGGTTTTGCTATTATCTGACCTATTGACCTAGTTTTCGAAGGTACGTGACCCTGTTTTGAATTTTACCTAGATATCATCAAGGTGAACATTCTCACTAATTTTCATGAAGATCTCATGAAAAATATGGCCTCTAGAGAGGTCACAAGGTTTTTCTATTTTTATACCTACTGGCCTAGTTTCTGACCACACGTGGCCCAGTTTCGAAACTGACCTAGATATCATCAAGGTGAACATTCAGATCAATTTTCATGAAGATCCATTGAAAAATATGGCCTCTAGAGAGGTCAAAAGATTTTAATAATTTTAGACCTACTGACCTAGTTTTTGACTGCAGTTGACCCAGTTTCAAACCTGACCTAGACATCATCAGGATGAACATTCAGACCAACTTTCATACAGATCCCATAAAAAGTATGGCCTCTAGAGAGGTCACAAGGTTTTTTTATTATTAGACCTACTGACCTAGTTTTTTAAGGCACGTGACCCAGTTTCGAACTTAACCTAGATATCATCAAGGTGAACATTCTGACCAATTTTTATGGAGATCCATTCACAAGTATGGCCTCTAGAGAGGTCACAAGGTTTTTCTATTTTTAGACCTACTGACCTAGTTTTTGACCATACATGACCCTGTTTCAAACATGACCTAGATATCATCAAGATGAACATTCAGACCAACTTTCATACAGATCCCATGAAAAATATGGCCTTTAGAGAGGTCACAAGGTTTTTCTATTATTTGACCTGCTGACCTAGTTTTTGAAGGCACGTGACCCACTTTCGAAACTGACCTAGATATCATCAAGATGAACAGTCAGACCAACTTTCATACAGATCCCATAAAAAAATATGGCCTCTAGGAAGGTCACAAGGTTTTTCTACTATTTGACCTACTGACCTAGTTTTTGAAGGCACGTGACCCAGTTTCGAACTTGACCTAGATATCATCAAGGTGAACATACTGACCAATTTTCATGAAGATCTCATGAAATATATGGCCTCTAGAGAGGTCATAAAGTTTTTCTATTTTTAGACCTACTGACCTAGTTTTTGACCGCACGTGACCCAGTACGAACTTGACCTAGATATCATCAAGATGAACATTCAGACCAACTTTCATACAGGTCCCATAAAAAATGTGGCCTTAAGAGAGGTCACAAGGTTTTTCTATTTTTAGACCTACTGACCTAGTTTTTGACGTCACGTGACCCAGTTTCGAACATGACCTAGATATCATCAAGGTGAACGTTCTGACCAATTTTCATGAAGATCTTGTGAAATATGTGGCCTCTAGAGAGGTCACAAGGTTTTTCTATTTTTAGACCTACTGACCTAGTTTTTGAAGGCACGTGACCCAGTTTCGAACTTGACCTAGATATCATCAAGATGAACATTCTGACCAAGTTTCATGAAGATCCTGTGAAACATATGGCCTCTAGAGAGGTCACAAGGTTTTCTATTTTTAGACCTACTGACCTAGTTTTTGAAGGCACGTGACCCAGTTTCGAACTTGACCTAGATATCATCAAGATGAACATTCTGACCAACTTTCATAAAGATCCCATGAAAAATGTGACCTGTAGAGTGGTCACAAGCAAAAGTTTACGGACGGACGCACGGACGGACGACGGACACCGAGCGATCACAAAAGCTCACCTTGTCACTTTGTGACAGGTGAGCTAAAAAACTAAATTTCTGATATTTCAAACCTGTTAACTGAATGCATGATGGCCAATTATTGTATGCAAAACAAAATGGACACTCAATCATGCACTGTAAAATATGTAATACTGTTCAACAGTTATGAAAACCATTTAGCAAGTATTTTTATCAAAATTTTGCATAAATTTTTGCAATACATTAATTTACTGAAATCAAGACTTTCCTGCATGCTGGTAACATTCATAACCGCCATGATTATCCTTTTAGTTTATACTGTAAATATATGTCATGTTCTACATGAACACTACATGCTCAATTCGTTGAAATTATCAAACCATTTAAATACAATGTATACAATAAAAGTTCAAAGTAACTTCTTTTTTTATGTACTTAGAGCACAGTGTGTTTAGAGTACTGAAGCAATAAATGCATAATTAAGTAGTTCATCTAGGTCAGTCTACATAGGATTTATTATACTTTAAAAGCCAGTTACCTCCTTACAAAGGTTTGATATGTGGTTCCCTAACACATGTCCACATCCTTTTCAAAGATTTATAGTAACTTTATAATCTCAAATAGGACTTAATTAATATTTCACAACAGTTGGTAACTTGAGGAATGTAGAATATGTCGGCAAGATCATTACAATTTTAGTGCAAAGGATACATTTTCTGTTTCTCAGCATTGTAAAGCACTTCTATAAGATCAACAATATTTTTGTGACGTAACCTCTTCAGCAACTGTATTTCTCTGAAAAAACAGACAGGCATTTAAAACATAAAGACAAATACATAACTAACGGAACAAGAGTAATGAAAATAGAAATAATATATGCAGGTTTACTTCTCAAAGATACAGCGACCAAAATCAAATGATTCAAATCACTGGACTTCGCCACCTACTGGTATACACTACAGCTTCCAGTACTTGTTTAAACTTGGTACTGTTACAGACATAGATCCGAGTCCTGGCTTTTTGGGGACTCATCTCACTTGTAATTCAGTCGGTATTACCAAAGCGAAGAAGTGTGTGCAGTTTAATTCAGTAGTGATGTGCAATTACTGAAATAATAACTTGCTGACAGGCGCAAACGAATTTTGTTGAAAAAGAAGCTAAATACAGAAATTTGCATAATTTGATCAAAATGATAACAAAAATCTTCATGGTTGTCTCCAGCATTTGTACTAGCATGACTAGTATTTATTTTATAGAATATAGCAATTGAAACCAGTAGTATACTGTCTTTGATGATCAAGGAATTTACCAGAAAATAATTATGCAAAAATGTTGCATCTATGCTTGAGCTAAATGCCTATAGTGAGATAAGCATCTGCTGCCCCAATATTTCAAAGAATAGCGAAATGCCAAACTCGTAAATATCTGAAAAGGTCAGAAAATAAAACTGAGAATAAATACAGCGGTCTTCCCGTGCAGATATTGTCAATTTATCATGAAGTGTATCGGCGACTGATATGTACTCAAAATCTTGTCATATCGCTGACACCTTGCTAGATCACTTTGGTGACAGGGTATTGTACAAAATTGATAATCCACAACGCCGTATTTTCACACCCCGCTGACTCGGATTATAGGTGATACATTAAATCATAAAAGTTGCTTACTGCCGAACAGATCAGCTATAGACACTTGCAATTAATGTTGTGTCTCAAATTCTGCAGACAAAGGTAAACCTGTATCTTGTAGTTGAGTAGAACAAAAACGCAAATTGGTATCTTTAGATGTCTTTTTATAAAATATATTAAATTAAATATTTTTGACACTTAAACATATTGTTTTAAAAACACAGTAAACTGTAAATAGGGGTGAAAACTAAAAAAAAAACAAGTATGTTCAACAGTTACTCAGCAGTCCAAAAAGTCACCAGATTGCACCATTTTAGATAGCTATATGCAAAATTTTCCAAGGGCCACCCAGACCCCGTTGAAGGGAGGGTAGAACCCCTTCCCAATCCCCATGTTTCAAAAAATTTCCCCTCGAAAAAAAATGAAAAAGAAATGGCGAACAACAGAGGGATGACACTGACTGGTACACATCATGTACCGTAAATGGCACTGTATACTTACCGCTGTCCATTCAAGACAGATTAATTACTAAATTAGTGCAAGCGTATTTTCTGTTTCTAGTTCTGTAAAACTGATGTTGTTTATAATTGGCAGAATTCATACAGCAGAGTTTATAATTAACATACATTTTGTAAGTCATACTTGGGTCATTAAACAGGCTGGTAACATTGCCCAATCGGGCTTTCGACATAAAAACTAATATTTCTTGAAAAATAGTAAAGATATTTCTTTCAAACTTGGTCCATTTATTAAGCATTTCATATGATACAAACTAAAATAAAAATAACTTGGTTGCCTTCAGTTTTGGTAGAATTATTTCCCCTTTTCAGATTTTTATGACGCATAATTTTTGAAGTCCAAAAAAAATATGTTCTAATGCTAAGTTTAAAACAAAAAAGGGTTCAATGGCTTTCTAATGCTCTAAATTATTGCGCTAGTACATCAGTCAGGGGTGTAACTGTTTCAAGTTATCGCAGTTTATAACCCATTTGAGTTATTGCTTATATTTTCATAACTTGTTTCAGTTATCATAAAATACTTACAAAGCCCTCTGGTACCAATTCCTCATTTTGAATGTGACTAATGCAATTATTTCCTGAATCCTTGAACTCTTATCTTTCCAGCTATGCAGTAAATTTTTTTACGCAAGGCTGATAAAGTTTTACGCAAGGCTGATAGTTTTACGCAAAAGGTTTAAAGCTATAAAACTCTTAGTGTCCCATTATGCTTATCAGGTCATGATCAGACTAAAAGAGAATTTGATTAACAACAGATTGCTACTTATTTCACTGTATAGGTCACTTTGTGAGAACAGCAAAAAGACTTTTTTGGAGTAACTGAGTTAACTTATATTTTATTACTAATACAGGTTATAAAATGCTTGAAAAAAATAACTGAAATAGGTTACATAACTTAAAACAGTTACACCCCTGACTGTACATGAATGTATACATTTTACTGTGCTTTCACTAACAACATTATAGAGCAAGGGCTGTCAGTGGACAGCGCGCTCGACTATTCTCAGTGCTTGATAGAATAATATAAGCAATGAGTAAAACTTAAACATTACAATAAGCATATTCTAAGTCAAAAAGGGGCCATAATTCAGTCAAAATGCTTGGTAGAGTTGCCACCTCCTTTTTACAGACTGGGGTCATCATGGTAAGCAAGTATGCAAAATATGAAAGCAATACCTCAATGGACTTTGAAAATATTTGGGGTGGTACGCAAACTTTAACATTTATTCTAAGTTGAAAAGAAGCCATAATTCAGTCAAAATGCTTGATAGAGTTGCCTTCTCCTTTTTACAGACTGGGGTTATGATGGTTAACAAGTATGCAAAATATGAAAGCAATATCTCAATGGACTTTGAAAATATTTGGGGTGGTATGCAAACTTTAACATTTATTCTAAGTCAAAAAGGGGCCATAATTCAGTCAAAATGCTTGATAGAGTTGCCTCCTTCTTTTTACAGACTGGGGTCATGATGGTTAACAAGTATGCAAAATATGAAAGCAATATCTCAATGGACTTTGAAAATATTTGGGGTGGTACACAAACTTTAACATTTATTCTAAGTCGAAAAGGGGCCATAATTCAGTCAAGATGCTTGATAGAGTTGCCAACCTTTTTACAGACTGGGGTCATGATGGTTAACAAGTATGCAAAATATGAAAGCAATATCTCAATGGACTTTGAAAATATTTGGGGTGGTACGCAAACTTTAACATTTGTGTGACGCTCACGCTAACGCCAACGCGAGTAGGATAGCTCCCCTATTCTTCGAATAGTCAAGCTAAAAATGTTAGTTGTAAAAAAATTGTTCATACATCTGCACTAGAAACAAAGTATTAACCTTAAATACATAGAATAAAGGTATTGGCGCACAAGTTTTGAGCAATAGAAACCCACTGAACTATTTTCTGTTTTAAACATTGCATTAAAACATAATTTTTTTGGACTTCAAAAATTATGCATCATAAAAATCTGAAAAAGGAAAGTTATTCTAACAAAACTGAAGGCAACAAAGTTATTTCTACCTTAGTATGCGTCATATGTTATGCTTAATAAATGGACCAAGTTTGAAAGAAATATCTTCATTATTTTTCAAGAAACATTAGAAGAAGGTTTCTACCCGCTCTAAAGCCCATTGGCAATGTTACCAGCCTGTTAAAGTTCAGGGCTAGCGCTGGAATGGGCATTTTGAGCAAAATGCTTAAAATGCTAATTTTGGCTCAAGACAATTCAGAAATGGCTCAAACTCTAAAAAAACCTACTAAAAGAATTAAAATCAGTCAATTTTATATAATGTTATTTTGGACCAAAGAGTACCAAGACAGACTGTGACAAAACATGCAATAAACAAGAGGCACAGTCCATGGTCCATTAACACCATCAAGTGACAATAAACCTGTGCCCTCCAGGGTAATTAAAGGCCTAGATTTTGGCAGTGGGCCAAGGGGTTTTTGTCTTCACCAGCACAGCTGGGGGCTAAAGACCATCACAGTATGGCTAAAATAAACAAGGGTCATTGTTTATTGGAGAGCCAGTCTACCTTACAAGTGTATCTATTAGTGAGCAGGGGAAATTATGTAATTTATTTTAAATTAATGAATAATTGATAACTTTTAAAGTTATACTAATTATTTTTGGCATTTCTACGTAAAGAAAAATATTTGTTGATCAAACACAATAATAAAATAATCAGAAACTTATTTTCACAATAATGAAATAATGAGAAACTTATTAAAAGAAATATGCAAGTTTTTATTTTTTCAAATTCTGTCTGGAGAATTGTGATATTTTAGAAAAATGTGACTTTCACTCATCTAAAGCTTGCAGAATACTGTAAATAACATTTGTCTAGAACTGAAAACAGAATGTGCATTTCAAAGTTAAAAAGCAAAGCATGAAAAAAGTCACTTTTGGCAACATACTGAAAAGGAAAATTGAGCATCTCTCACAGTTTGTTTAGCTACATTGGCACTGATTAATGAATACACATGGATCAAAGGTGTTTGTTTGTGGTACAATCATGCCATGATTGAAGTTCCTTGATTGAATAAAATATTGGTCCTTCTGTTATTATCTCATCAAAAGACAAGATTAAAGTTTGATCTTTATTGTTCAAAAAAGATTGATTAAATAAAATTATTTGAATGAGTAATTCATTATTGATGGCAATAAGTATATATTAAAATGTTTTTAAATTCATTTCTTGCTTGTCATTATGGCTGAGAAACATAGTTCTGAATCAGGTAGTTTACCTCCTGCAAAGAAAGCAAAATCTGTGAAAAGTGAGACTAGGACTCTAAATCCAGCTAAAAAATGGAAAATAGAAAGCCACTGTCCCCTTAAATATGACGAGTGTCTTGTATCAAGTTCCCTAAAGATTATGGGGGGGGGGGGGGGGGGGGGGGGGGGGGGGCATTTCAAACTGAGGGGCAAATGTCCAGCAGTCCACTTTTTCATGGGGGGGGGGTGCAAAATGTCCTGGGGGGCAAATGTCCAGATCCCGGAAAATAGACCTTTTCAAATAAATTCATCCTTGATGCACTGTTTTGCTTATTATTACACAAGGACAGACTATTCAGTTATGAAGCATTTAATATGTTTCAATATTTGTGGATAATGGTGTTTTCTGCTGCAATCAAAGCATTTGAAATACCCCAAAATAGCCGAGAAGTATTTGGGGGCAAAGCCCCCTGTGAACCCCACCAAAGCCCTGTTGTGGATACAATATTATATTACATGATGGGCGTGCGAGCCTATACTGTTACTTTATTGAGAAATGATATAAACTATGGTTAAAAACTAAATTTATTCTTGATGCACTGTTTTGCTTATTATTCGTAACACAAGGACAGAACGTTCAGTTATGAAGCATATAGTATGTTTCAACATTTGTGGATAATGGTGTTTTCTGCTGCAATCTAAGCATTTGAATAACTTAAAGCCCAAAAGCTTCTGGGGGCACAGCCTCCTGTGAACCCCACCAAAGCCCTGTCTTGGACACGCAAATGGGCGTGCGAGCCTCTTCGATCTACGGCGTAAATATTTGGCTCAAACTTTTTTCAACCCAGCGCTAGCCCTGAAGTTGAAAAGAATGTTTGTATTTTTTGCATTTCTTCTAGCGTTTGGTATTACTGAAATTATCACTCCAAAAAATCATGCGAAATTCCCCCTTGCATGGACCCTGGCAGCAGTCACAAAAGCAAACGAGACTCCTGACATCATTTTCCATGTAAAACTAATTTGAATACTTTGGTTGACACTGATGATAGCAACAGTCAAAAATCAAACAGCATCATTCAACCACAGGAGTCTGAAATTCTATCAATAAGACCATAAAAGTCTATCTTTACAAAAAATACCCCCTATATATATAAAATAAACACCAGGAATGAAACGTCAAAAACCCAGGGTCCCCTGAAAATACGCACGGAACACAGGGTGATCGCAATTTAGCGAGCGTAGTTAAGAAATAACACTAAAATACACCTACCACACTCGACAACATTCAAATCTAATACACTTTACAAGAGTAATCAGATATTTTCTGAGGTTTTCTGAGATTTTCAGCTGTCGCCGAAGCCATTCGCTGACGTCACAACAATAACAACAATTACAGCGCCGGGATAAAATTAGAAAGTAGCAATTCCCGTACAGTCTTACCTTCAAATTACATAACAGACATTTTCATATTGCTCTATTCATATAAAAAAGTCATTGTACACCAAGTATCAAATTTTACTACTGAAATTTAGATATTCCGCTGCATCGTAAAATGGCTAATCCCAAGAGTAACCTCCCTTTACGGGTTTTCCCAATCAAATTTTGTAAATTATCTTTTTATTGCAAAAGGAATCTAGTGGATATTATAGACTGATGTAAACATATAAATATTCTAATACTTATTTACTCGATGTACAAATTTTAAAGGATAAAATAAGTATTTTATCTTTATCTCGGTGCTGTAATTGTCGTTGTTGTTGTGACGTCAGCGAATGGCTTCGGCGACAGCTGAAAATTTCAGAAAACCTCAGAAAATGTCTGATTACCAGCATGCCCACTCATTTTTAAAGTTGAGGGTACATGTACCCCCTGCTTTTGCAAAATAGGGGTACACTTCAAAATTTGGGGGTACACTACATGGCAGATCTGAAAATTTTCTATTTAACTACTGAAATTTGTATATTACATGTTTTTTATGTTTGTTTTTTGTTGTTGTTTTCTTCATACAGAACTCTCGTGGGTGGGGTATAACAGATGAGATAATTTTAGAAAATGTAAAATGTTTTTCCAAAGTTAAGATAGGAAATTCTGAATCAAAACACCCCTCCCTATATTATACTAAATATAAATAATTTTTCAGCAAGGTTCATGTATTCCCAATTTCGTGAACGGAACACGATTAGTCCGAAATAACATACAGTCAACTGAAGACTGGTAAAATTCGTCCATCAATAATAAATGGCCAAACTATTACAGATATGCAATGTGTATCAAAATTGCAGTTAAATATCGAAAAATAAAATACTGTTAACCTTTTGTTGAGTTTATTAAAGCTAAAATGCCTTTTTGCGTTTCGTATCCATTCTTTTTTTGCACACGACCCGCATGACGTCCGACTAAAACATTTACCAGACCCCTCTATACAGCTGACAATTACGTCGAGAATTCGGTGATGGAAACGAAATTATAACGTTCGTGGACCGGATCTGCATTTTAGACCATACCAAACAATTGGCAAGTGCGCGATGAAATAAACAGCGATATTGCAGCTGAACTAGAGTTCCGAATCTCTGCGTGCATGTACCCCCAACAAGTGATTTTTATGCGTGCATTTGATATTTTGTACGTGATTCACGTGCTGCAGTGCGTGAATGGGCATGCTGATTACTCTTGTAAAGTGTATCAGATTTGAATGTTGTCGAGTGTGGCAGGTGTATTTTAGTGTTATTTCTTAACTACGCTCGCTAAATTGCGATCACCCTGTGTTCCATGCGTATTTTCAGGGGACCCTGGGTTTTTGACGTTTCATTCCTGGTGTTTATTTTATATATATGGGGGTATTTTTTTGTAAAGATAGACTTCTATGGTCTTATTGATAGAATTTCAGACTCCTGTGATTCAACTTTCAAGTAAAATTTTATGTAGCCAAAATCTTTGAAAAAATACTGAATGACAACTGTTGCTTTAGTTTTGCCATAAACCAATGACTTTGAATAAAACCTAAAATCACAATTAACACACCTTTTAACATTAATTTCACCATTTGGAATTCGTCTCAGTCTTTTCTTCTTTAAAATTTTGACAGCTCTCCTGCAGAGGGTTTCAGTGTCAAGCACTTCTTTGACTTTGCCGTAAGAGCCCTCTCCGAGCAGATCTCCAATCAGATACTTTTCTACGAGTTTTGCTCGTTTTCTCCTCTCATAAATAACCTGGGCCGAATCCACCCGGTGGAAAAAGTTGAGATCCATATCATCATCATTGATGAAACTGAGTTCATCAACGCCTTCAAGGCCTGTGTGCCCATATGCATCCCCGTCATGCTCTATAAATGGGTGAATGTGAGAACCGTCAGCCATAACCATGGATGCATTGAGTAAGAATTCACCTAAAATCATAATTTATAGCCAATTTTGTCTGCCGACGGATACTTTCGGCGGCCATATTGTTCCGATTTCAGAAAGAGGCTCTGCGGTCATGTGACATATCTTAGCCCATCGTGCCTTTTTCCCGTATCATACCGTACATATATCTCGTGCATTTCTCCCAAGCGATAAGTACTACTTGTACTGTTATAACCTAACTAAGAAAAATACACATTGTGTAATTCAGTTCAAACCGCTGTGAAATTGTGTGGACACAATGGTTGAGAGGGCTAAGACGCTTTCCGACGGAGGTGAAGGCCCCGGGTTCGATTCCTGGGTACTCCCATTGCGTGTGTCTTTAAATACCACGATTGCCTCAGTCGACCCAGCTGCAAATGGGTACCAGCAAATTGCTGGGGGTAAGGTATAATTAGTAAAACTGTTATTAAAATAGGGTCGCTAAAAATCTCTACAGAGTTATGTTCGTTGTTTCACAAAGCGACGGTAAATAAAATTTACCTATCTATCTGCCGTTGACGTCAACCCATTGCGGCAACGTAGACGTTTTGCGCGTCAAAATCAAGAAGAGAAAAAATATAGTGATAAAAAATTTAGAGTGGAAGAAACTAAAAATAAATTTGGTGATATAAAAAGATTAAAACTTGAGTTTGCAGGATATCTATCTATCTATCTATCTATCTATCTATCTATCTATCTACCTACCTACCTACCTACCTACCTACCTATCTATCTATCTATCTATCTATCTATCTATACTGCAGCGCTCCTCTCTGCGAGTATTATGTGCAGCTGCGCGCCTGTACAAGAAGTTTAAAGTAGATTGGATAGAAGGATAAAAGTAATACAACTAGGGCGAGACATGTTCTATGCTGGAAACTGCAGCACTGAACTGCTCTAGGGTAGGGTGGTGGGCAACACTGGGGGGAAGTTGGTTCCAATGGTACACTGTTCTCGGAAAATAAGAAAACTTGTAATAGTCAGTGGTTGCCGTAATTAACCTATAACTTAGGGAATGGCCATAGCGAACATAGCGGGTCATTGGGTCAGGTAATCTGCTATTGGGATGGCAACCAGATCCTGATGAATCTTATAGAAGAGAGATAACCTAGAATCTATACGCCTTAAATTCAGTCGACGAAGGTTTAGGGAGTGTAGCATATCTGTTACACTGGAAGTACGGCCGTAGTCTGTCTTGATCCAACGGGCGGCTCTCCTTTGGACGCTTTCAATTTGGTCAATTTGAGTTTGGGTGTGGGGCGACCATACCTCGGAGGCATATTCGAGCTGGGGTCGGACTAGAGTCTGGTAAGCAGTGGTCTTAATGGGTTCGGATTTGACCTTAATATTTCTTCGCAGAAACCCTAGGGTTTGGTTAGCTTTCTTGGTTGACTTGTTTATGTGACTGTCCCATTATAGATCATTTGAATCCACGCCAAGGTATTTAGCTGAGCTGACCGATTCAAGTTGGACTCCATGTAGGTAATACTGGGTAGGGATAGGGTGTTTCCTTCTAGTGGCGTGGATAACTTGACACTAGGAGGGGTTGAACTCTATATCCCACTCCAACTTCCACTTTTCTAGAAGTTTGAGGTCATTTTGGAGAGTAACAGATTGGTCTGCAGATGTCAGAGTTAGATATATTGCCGTGTCATCTGCAAACAGACGGACTTTGGAGCTGACGTTTTGTGGGAGGTCATTTATGTAGGCTAGGAAAGGCAGGGGATCAAGTACAGACTACTGTGGGACACCTGATGATACTGGGATGGCATCAGAGGTAGTGCCATTTAGGACTACTGATTGGATCCTAGTATCTAAGAAGCTTTTGGCCCATCTTAGTGTGTTACCTCTGACCCCATATTCGTGCATTTTTAGAAAAACTTTCTCATGGCTAACCTTGTCGAAAGCCTTACTAAAGTCTAGCAGTATAAGATCTTCTTGTTTCTTATTGTAGACTGAAGTGACCAGATCATTTACTAACATAACTAACTGAGTAACACATGACCTTTTTTCCCTAAAACCATGCTGCACGTCATACAGAATACCATGGTTGGTGAAGTGCTTAACAATAGATGAAGAAACAATGTGTTCAAGCACCTTGCACAGGACACATGTTAATGAAATTGGCCTATAATTTACTGGATTTGACCTACACCTTTTTTAAAAAATGGGGGCAACATATGCGGATTTTCATTGGGATGGAAGTGATCCTTCCTACATGGATTTCTGGAATATGACCTCAAGGATGTGGGATAGTTCTATAGAGAGTGTTTTAAGTATTATAGGCTTGATTTTGTCAGGACCACTGGCCTTATGGGGGTTCAGGTTGCTGAGAAGTTTCTCAATACCATTGGTGCCTATCCTAATATCTGGCATAGTATGGACTGATCTACCATCTGGAGTTAATTCCATTTTGCTGAGCGAGGCAAGGTTTAGTTGCGATTTGGGGCTAAAAACAGACTGAAACTGTTTGTTCAGCACTGTTGCCTTAGCTTGATCATCCTGGTGGAGTTTATTTTCATACTTTAGGGGAGGGATAGAGGAAGATTCCTGTCTCGAGTGTTTGATAAGCGAGTACAGTTTCTTAGTATAAGGTTTGGTTGGGAGTGAGGCATCAGTGTTGTTTAAGTTTAGGATGTGCTCAAGATACTGGCTATGAGCCTCTTTGACCTTTTTCCGCACTAGATGCTTTAAGTCTAGGAATTTCTTACAATCAGAAGATGAGCTAGTTTTCTTAAGGTTTTTAAAGCTCTGTTCCTCCTTCTGATTAGTTTCTTAATGTCCTGATTGACCCATGCAAGGTGATTTCTTATAGTTGACTGTTTGGATGGAATCCATTTTTCTGTAAGGTCGTTTAGGGTATTTGAGAAATTTTCCCATAACTTTTCTGTGTTTAGTGCGGAGTATTTACCTTCATTGGTCATAACCTGGTGGTAGTCAGTTAATGCCTGTTTTATTTCCTGTCAGTTTGCTTTTTATACAGGGGGATTTTTCGAGGCTTCTGGTAACATAATAAATTATCCTTGCAGATGTATTGACTTTAAATTTGTTTCTGTTACATTATGATCACTGATGCCCGGTATGATCTTGATTTACTAGAGTTGGGTTTGTAGTAAGGAATAAGTCTAGAATATTATTTCCTCTAGTTGGTAAGTTGACCATTTGGGTTAGGTTTGTATCATTAAATGTATCGATAACCTGACGGTAGAAGGTGGGGTGCTTACATTCGGGGGATGGACTGGTGGTGTCCCAGTCCATCTTTGGAAGGTTAAGATCCCCGGCCACCCAGACATTTGAAAACTTTTTATAACCTTTTCAAGGGATTTAGTAAATTGAGCGAAACTGTCAATGTCTAATTCGTGTGGCTTGTAATAAGCACCAATAACTAGAGACTTATTACCTACCAGGTCTAACTTTACCCAAAGGTCCTCACATTCGGACTGAAGTCCGGGCATTACTCGGGCTGTGATTCAGTTTCTAACTGCAGTGAAGACCCCTCTGCCTGCCTGCATGATTCGGTCTACCTTCACCTTTTTACCTTTATAAATGCACGCTTATTACACTTAAGAGAGATGGAAACATAAAGCTATAGCGCTCGAGCATTGATTGCCAACGATGATGTCAACCCATGTAAATGATCTTCAGTTTCAACTTTAAACTGCCGTAAAATCAATGCTGATTACACTTGGCAGGCGCTTGTCAGGAGCAGTTATTAGTTTAAAAGATATGTTATGTGCATTGGGATTAAAAGTATATATAGTATATACATATATTGAGAAGATAAAAGATCTACAGGTCTAAGGTTAAAAGCAGTATGCACCGGCCTATAGCACATAGCCTGATGGTCCTTGGGAAGAAGGATGTAGCATGGTAGTTGGTGTAAGAATGTGGGATTAAGTAATTCAGATTTCTAGTAGGGAGGAAGTGATGGTTATCCACTGCTACAAGGTTGGTATTTATTTTATAGAACATGGAGGCATGGTTTCTACGTTGTTGGAGCGTTTTCCAGTTTAGAGTATTGATCATGTCTGTGACACTACCGGTGTAACTGTAGTCATTTATTACATAACGGGCAGCTGACCTTTGGGCCATTTCTACTTTATTTATTAAATATTTCTTCCAAGGACACCAGACTATAGAACAGTACTCTACCTGGGGACGGATTTATACGTTTTATATGCGGTTTCTTTGACATGTGCATTATTGGTTTTAACATTTCTTTTAATGAAGCGGAGGGTATTATTGGCCTTGGAGGTAATGTTGTTAATGTAGGGGGCCCAGTTGAGATCCTTACTTATAGTGACACCTAAGTATTTGGACTGATCTGCTGATTTAAGTAGGGTATTGTGTAACCTGTAGGGGTAAAGGATAGGTTTTCTCTTCCTATGTATCCTTAGGATCTCACACTTATCAGGATTTAACTCCATGGCCTAATCCTGTTCCCATAACTCTAATAAATGCAAGTCATGCTGTAAGCTTTCTGCTGAAGACTGAGATGAGATGGTAAGGTAGACGATAGTGTCATCAGCGAATAGGTGGACCCTACTTTTGACACTATCGGGCAGGTCATTAATGTATGCAAGAAAGAGGCAGGGACCTAGGACTGAACCCTGGGGAACCCCTGAAAGAACTGGTAACCTATCTGATCTGTTGAAATCATTTATTGCGCCCAGCAAAATGAAGCTCTAACATGTTGGGATGGATAAAGGTAAGCTTTATGAAACAATGAACATTGAGCAATGCTTTTTAAAAACACTTATAGTCAATTATACATTACCCTTAGAAATTTGCTGGTACCCATCTACAACTGGAGCGACAGAGACGATCGCGGTAAAGTTCCTTGCCCGAAGACGCACCGCATTGGGTGTAGTTATGAATCGAATCGTTTGCCTTCACCTCCGTATGTAAGCCTCTTAGCTCACTCGACCAATGCGTTCACACACAAGTGGGAATATATTCACCAAAGAAACTTTTTTATGACGAATTTTTCCTTTTTTTGCGGCTGTACTTTTGAAGAGAACATTGTAAACATACAATTAGCCATTCATACCTTCTGCTATTGAATTGTGGAATACACTTGATATTGAGGTACGCTCATGATGATTCGAATTCGTTAATTTAAAACTATTTAAGTCAAAAGTGAAAGGAATTTCAAAAGCGCCAGAACGCAGGCTTTTTTTGTTCGAATTAATATTCTTTTGTATTCTATATGCGCAATTATGATACATGTACAAGTTGATGATCTTTTCAGAAACTATTTGAGAGAAAACTTTGCATGCAACTGTAAACATTCTGTTGAAAATGCTGAACGCTATTCATTTTGTTGTCAAACATTTAAACATAAAATAATTCTTTGCAAAAACCAGAACCTTTCTTGATAGACTATTTGGTAGTGATTTGTAAAATGTCAAAAAGTAAAGCTGTTTAAAAGGTCATTGACAATACAGATCGAGAATTCATCTATATTACTCATTTAATAACTCTGTGTTGCCACTATTTGAGCTGAATACATGTATCAATAGCAACTTAGCCCGTGTTTGTTAGGATCATGATCAGTTAGGAAACTTCCTGCTCGGGAAACAATCTATTGTTTTTGCCCGCTCACTTCCGTACAGGAAACTTGATACCAAAAATATTAACTTGCTTCCCTTTCTGGAAGCAAGATCAACATTTAATTCAGCTTATTACTTGTCAAAAGGTAATCGGTGCATAAATATGGCGGCCGGCGAAATGTATTTCCAGTTCGGGAAGCCAAATCACCAGAACGTAATCAGACGTCGTTTTGTACAAATGCCATCCATTTTCAATCGAAATTCTGCCAAAACGACAGTCCTTCGCCAAACACTACAGAAGAGTTTACTGTAATGGCAAAGAACTGCACTGAAAAAACATTAGAATGAATATATATGTGGGCTCCTATCTTGCTTGTTGTTTCCAGCTAAACGTGAAAAAGATAGGTAAAACTTATTAGTAACCTTACAAAGGCTATTCATCTACCGTTTCTGCGACTTAGACCGCCGCTTCATTGGAACCACCGCTCATGTGAAAACTTTAGCCAGTGTAAAGTGTATTCTTACGCACTGGACCTTTTGAAGAAACAAGTAAAAACAGTGATTTTGGTACTGGTCGAGTTATTTTATTTTTTATTAATAAGAAACGGATGTTTGTTTCTTTTGGGGTTAACGCCGTTTTTCAACAGTATTTCAGTTATGTAACGGCGGGCAGTTAACCTAACCAGTGTACCTGGATTCTGTTCCAGTACACACTTGCGCCTGTTCTCCGCAAATAACTGCCAACTTCCCCACATGAGGTGGAAGACGAATAATTTCAGACATCATGTCTTTTATCAAACCGTCACGGAGAACATACGCCTCGCCCAGGGCTCGAACTAACCCAAGGATCCGTAGATCTACGCTCTCCCTATTGATCTAAGCGGGCGGGCTTAAAAAAAACAAGAAAAAAAACGAATGAATTGCTATGTTTCTAACTTAACATAGTTATGTTCTTTTGCTTTATAATTTATCCATGTTAAAATTCTCATACTATACTGTCATCATTTTTGGTAAATAATAGTATTACAAATTTATTATACTTTCTAGGTAGGGCCAATCGCTAATATTGTAAGAACCTGGACCAACCCATTCGCTCTTGCTTTATTTTTGTGTAAAACACATGCATGTGTTAGCCATATGATTGAACCATGGTAGATTATTTCTGCCATTTCTGAGTCGCCAGCAAGACCAATTTGATCACCTCGGCATTTATGCTACGTATTAACCGGAGAATACGGAAATACCCGATGTTTCACAACTGCAGCAAAACAACACGACAAATACGTATTATGTCGAGTTGTCGTATTGACGCATAGGTTTGTTCTCGTCACACATTTGATTAGATGGACTTGGACAAGGTGACAACCATTATGATGAATTACAAGCGGAAGCGTAACCGTCCTTAAAGTTATACTTGTTAGGTACAGATTATGCTGCCGTAACATCAAAGTGGTCATTTAAAAATCATCTCATATTTAGTTATTAATATGCAGTTTCTTCTTTACCATATACTTATTATGCAAGAAAGACTTTTCAAATATGACGTTTTGATCTTTCCACTGAACCCTCACGCATTCTCAACGTGTACGTAGTGGCAGATTCTGGTATTAGGGTTCTCGTAGATTTACAATCAATGTTTTATTTCATACAGTGCTTTCAAAGATAGCCGAGAACGCGTACAAAAAAGTTAATTGTTCAACCAATCAGATCTACACAGGATATACAGACACTAAACAGAAAATGGCGAAAAAAATGGCGAAAAAATGGTAGTTTCGCATAATGGCGGATTCAAATTCCTTATTTTCTTTGCAATTTTTTGCTGAAATCTCAGGAAAGATGTATGCTTGACACTTAGGAAACATTTTCATAATGAAATGATAGCTTAACAGAATTTGTCACGGAATTTTAGTCATACACCGCCACTATCCAATACAATTTGGGTCTCATTTTTTTTAGCTCATTCCACTGTTTGTGTGCTTAACTGAAAACATTTTTATTGCATCAAACACGACAGCCGTTGGAAAATTGTCAATTTTATATAGAATAAAGAAGGCCGGTTATTAGTGTGCTCATGCCTACAGACATTCACAAGCCGAACAAACGGACAGGTAGTTGGGGCACATACTAAGTTAAGAAGTCACAAAACTCGAGCATTAATGAGTCACTGCACATTTTATTCTCATAATTTGCGAGCCACAAAATATACAGCAGTACACAGCACAAGCGGTAATAGCATAACAAATAACAGAAAGGCCCATTCTAACACTACTCCAACCTCAAGAAGTCTAAAAACTGTCCAGCACATGAAGTTATCTTCGGGGTAAACATTTATCCTCATTGCGATGATAACACTACCTGGAAAACAAAACAAATGATATCGTAAACATAAATTTTCATCGATTTAAATAATTTATCATGGAAATAGTTTGAACTATCAGTCAAGATGGGTCATCCAAAGTTCGATTTCATGTGTCAAGTCGACCCTATGTTTAGCACACTGGCACCAGACCAGAAAGAAATGCCAATGTATAATTTGTACCGTACCCCTTAGTATACTATAAGAAACACTGTCATGAACGGGAAAATATACTAACCCAGTTCGGTAAATGGGTACTACATGCATATTGAGCAAGACTTTAGTAGTAATTTATCTTCCATCGTGCACCAGTCATATTGTCTCAATATTTCACCAGTCATATTGTCTCAATATTTCATCTAGACATCAACAGAAAAAAACTTGGATGAACTTCCCTAATGAACTTCCGGTCTAGACGAAATGGTCGTGTGCACATGATTGTTATATTCGGATAAGTTGCGCATTTCGGTGTACTGATCACGTGCACGAGATAGACCGGCACATACACAATCGTTTTCACCTACCAAGCAGTTTTGTTTAGATCGTTATGAAATCATTACCAGATACGGCAGCCGCTATCCTCAGTATCACAATCAGAATGAAAGTTACTCCATGTCCCTGCACGTCATTCTTTTTAACACACCCTCCAATTCGTTTCGTCCATTCCATAATAGTTATCGGGAAAACAAAAACTGACAGAAGACCGTCTGTAATCAAGAATATATTCACATACAGTTCGCTGCTGCACTGTGTCAAACCAAGGGTGCCTGTCAAGTAAAAAGGAGGATCTTTATACATATGTTGCTAGCCCTGTTTTAAAGCAGACAAAAACAAGAGCTGTCCGTAAGACAGTGCGCTCGGCTTTTCTCAGTGCTTGACTCTAAATTAGAGCTTTGCCAGTAAAAAAAATCCAAGTTAAAAAGAGACATAACTCTGTCAAAATTCAAATCAGAGTTATGGGAATTGTGTCTCCTGGTGTAGACTTTGATAGTAAATAACTATTTTAAGTTTCAAGTCAAAAGCTTTAATAGTAATAGAGATATTTGACTTTATCAAAAAAAATAACAAAAAATTCTAAGTTAGAAAGGGACATAATTCTGTCAAATTTCAAACCAGAGTTATGGGGTTGTTTCTCCTGGTGTAGACTTTGATGGTTAACAAGTATTTTAAGTTTCAAGTCAAAAGCTTTGATAGTAACAGAGATATTTGACTTTATCAAAAACTTTAACCAAAATTTCTATGTTAAAAAGGAACATAACTCTGTCAAAATTCAAACCAGAGTTATGGGAATTGTGTCTCCTGGTGTAGACTTTGATAGTAAATAACTATTTTGAGTTTCAAGTCAAAAGCTTTAATAGTAACAGAGATATTTGACTTTATCAAAAATTTTAACAAAAAATTCTAAGTCTGTCAAAATTCAAATCAGAGTTATGGGGATTGTTTCTCCTGGTGTAGACTTTGATAGTAAATAACTGTTTTAAGTTTCAAGTCAATAGCTTTGATAGTAACAGAGATATTTGACTTTATCAAAAACTTTAACCAACAGCGACGCCGACGCCGACGCCGGGGTGAGTACAATAGCTCTACTTTTTCTTCGAAAAAGTTGAAGAGCTATACTGGATGTAAGACAAGTTAAAAATGTAAATGGAGAATGGAACTGTAACTATGAGGTAAATTTTGGTTTTAAGGTATTAGATCACTAATAGAGAACCTCCTTTTTGAAGAGTATTCAATTCCTACCATAGACCTATTTTTACTGCAATTCTTGAAAGGGGGGTGGGGGGGGGGCGTCGGTTCAAGCCTTCCTGGGACCAATTTTTTTCTCCTTATTTTCCTTTTTTTCTAGTAAGTTTTTACTTCTTTCAAGACCTATTATTGATTTCTTGCACAAAAATGGAAAAAGGTGAATCTTATCAGCGATTTCTTGGTGTTCAAAGTGAATTTACTACTTAAACAGAAGCCTGGGTAGAGTTACACATCTTTAAAAATATTGAGTTACACGCGGTGAAAGTTCTCTATTTTGCTTTCACTCTTAGATTATATATTGTGGAAGATAGATTTTACGTCTGTCCTAAGGTTATTTTTAAATGGAGCAAGCAAAATTCAAAACAGAAACACAGCATTCGACCTTACCTTTTTCAATGTTGAAGTTTGAATTCTTTCTCATTAAATCCGTTTACTTGAGGCACCATAGAAAAAATGATATTGACATTTTTATTTTGTGTTTTATAATTGTTTACCAATAGTCTGATGTTTCTTTTATTAAAATTAATGGTAAAATGAGGTCTCGGTAAATGTTTTGGATAGTGGCTATCACTTTGAAATTTGTCTCTACTTGAGCTTGAGGAGATACCATAAGTTATACAAAATTTATAAAAAACGGCACGGTAAAAGTTGTTTAAAAATTGCAAAATAGTGCAAAACACGGTTACCTTTCAGAATATACCAAGCAAAGGCCATTTTGTAAACATAACTATTAGTGATCTAATACCTTAAACGATATGCGACTATTTTTGTATTAGATATACAGGCTGTTGTCACCTATATACAATATCCAGGCAGAATAATAAATATTAAATAAATGTGATGCTAACTTTTCCATATTCATTTGCAAAGGGCCATAACTAGATACTATGCGTGTTGATGACAGTTTTGCTTAAGAAGTTACTTTGACAAGTAAGACAAATATCTCAAAGCTTTGGATATCCTTACGACTGTTCGATGTATTTATCAAATATTCAAGGCCTTCGTGTAGTTTATCGCCTGATTTATCAATTGTTAAGAGTTCCGATGCGCAGGAATTGAACCTCGAGGGCGTAAGCCCGAGAGGTTAAATATCCAAGTATATGAACTCTGAATAGACGATGAACCACAAGAAGGCATTGGTTATTTTCATTCTTACATTCTCATTTAAATATTTTGACAAAAATATACTGGACTTCAATTTTCCGAGAGGTAATGACCTTGACGTCATGTGGCAATCTGATATCATCATTGACGTCATAATGTTCTCTTACCGGTCCGCGCGTCAACCGATGCTAATCGCCATGACAGAACCTAAGTTTTTAACCGAGTGTTGGAAAAAAAAACTTTGAATATATACATATACATAACATATATGATATACATAGAGAAAATGTACCTGCACATATATAAATTAAGCCAAAAACAACATAAAGGAATATAAAAATCATGTCATCGCATCGACAGTCTGAAACAGATAAAAGAAACATGACAGGTAAACTGTTCTGAAAATAAAGTCTAGACAAAAATAAAATATCAAAAAAAGTAGCAACCTTTACATAGAAAAAATATAGTCTGTTGGTGAATGCAATCATTGAAGACTTGTAAGTTAAGTTATAACCAGACTTGAAATGTCAGTGAAAGAAGTCAAAACCTTGGCGGATTTTCTCAAAAGTTCGGCCGATGTAGGTTTATATAAAATGCACTGCTCAAAATATCTCTTAAAGTCTCTGCCCGATCTCCCAAACCAGTAAAATATTATGTGTACTGTGCTTTTTAGCTAATTATTATGTTCTCAGTTCTATTTTTAGTTCTTCATGCATTTCGGTATCTATTGTGTTTATGTGTATACAAAATAATTTGTAAAATGTAGAAATTTTCGGTTTTCGGGGAAATGATACATGTAATACTGGAAATCTGGTCCTCTTATTTACTCATGGTATGGTATGATACATAAAATATAACGTACATGAGCAATATTTATGGTTGATATCATTTGCCAGTTTATGTCGGAAACCCGCAAGACCCTGTGAATTTTCCCAGTTTTTCACCACCATGTCAGTAAACGTCAGCACCATGACGCTGTCACTTCTTTTTGGCGGCGGAGGTTTCTGGATGGCTGTTGAAATGTCGTCTGCTTCATTATTTCGGCTGAAGCTAGAGTACACATGACTGGTACCACTGTCGAAGGAATGGATGCCTTCATCTATACTCTCTCCTTAAATATAAAATGATGCTTACATTCTGTCTTGTAATTAAGTATAATGAAAAGACGGAATTGCTATAAAAGAATAAATCTCTTAAAAAGCAAAAACAAAACAACTAATGCTTTCAATACCTGCTAAAAGAAATCTGTAAGCATTCTAGTACATAAAAAAAATTCGAAAAAAAAAAACTGCGAACGAAGTTGAACTTTTTGTACCTGCGATTATGAAAAAAGTTTAATAGATATTAGTAATACATAAGGTATATACCTTTAATTTCAAAGTGAAGTTTGGCTGGATTTTTAAATAGCACGTCGAAGTCTGGTGGAGTAAATACCGCTGACCTGGATTTTGTTAGAAACTTGTTAATTTGATCTGATGGCGAGACAGTTTCTGTGGCGATCCCTTCATCTGGTGTTGTTCTTCGTGATGCTTCTGTTCTTTGCGTCTGTCTAAAATTTGAACCTTGATCTAATGGTGAAGTATTGTAGCCCGCATTTGGACGTTTAGTGACCTCATCATCTAAGTCTACTCTGGGAAATACTTGTGTGTACTTGGAACCTTGGTGCTCTTGTGAGACGTTGTAGACAGTGCTTGGGCTGGTAGCGGTCCTTTCATCTGCAACGAAATGCATGCATAATAATTACGTTATTAATTTTAGCCCCTTAATATGGACATATTCATTGTTGGGTTTAGAGTTATGCCGACACAATTTATCTTGTACCGCGACTTTTCCAGCTTTTTTTGTTGAAGGAAAATCTCTAGGTGCCCTCAAGGCATTATGTCATCAAGGGCGGACACCTTGGTAGAACCACCGACCTTCCGTAGGCCCTCTCGCGTAAAGAAATTTATACCCCAAGCGAGGTTTTAAACCCGCATAGGTGATTTCAAAGTCAATGGCTTTAACCGCTTGGCCACGGCAGTCTCCTATTGACAGTGTAGTTAAATTGATATTCATATATCTTTTTTATGAAAATTTATACAATATAAACGTTTAATGATGCAGTCAATAAAATATAGAATTAAGTCATTTCATTGACCAAACCTGTTATAAGATGCTCATCTGAAAATATTTGTGGGCTCGTAAAAAGAAAAATCAAAATGTTCCCGTAAGACAGGAGTTCCTCCACTATGTAATATTATGAGTGCATGAGTATCTTGTCACTAGTGGCACTTTGGATAATTTTGGACAGAAGCCTAAGTGTAGCATGGACCTTTGAGGAAGAAGTCTTGTTACAATTAAGAAATAATAAATCTGTTCCTATATTTTATCAGTTATTCTAACACGATCCGCAGCAATTGCTATATAAACATATAGCGAAATCGCCTATACATGAATCTACGATAAAATATGGTTGGCTGTTACATTTCACCCTCCTATGATTGTAACATAAGAGATTATACTTCAATTCCATGACATACGAATTATTTCAGGGCCAAACGGTTGAAAACAGCATTTCAAAAACATAAATATAATAAAAGTCATACTGACTTATGTGTAGGTCCGTAAAACACGTTCTGATCTCTACGAGCGAATTCAATTAGCTTAATTATGATTCAGCGGTGACGTCATAAATGTATGACATAAAGTATGACGTCATAATGATGTGACGTCATATAAAAGTTAAGCTCGTCACTCGTAACACAGGGTCAACTCGCCTAATTTCATGATTCTGTTCATAATTAGTTTGCGAGCTGTTAGATTACTAATTTATGAATACTTCTCAAAATTCTAATAAAAAAAAACAAATATCTATACGTTCCATTGGCTATGCAACACTTTCTAACCATAGGGGGTAAATTGTAACAGCATATGACCCGAATGACGTATTACGCTGAAAATGTAGTACTGTAAAATGCGAATTATTTGCGTTGTTAGAATCAAAATAATAAATATGTTCCAATAATTTTATCAATTAATAAAACATGGGCAGTCGTTTGGATGCGAATAATTAAATCATTCGTGCTACGCACTCGTGATTTAATTATTACGCATCCAAACTCCTGCCCATATTTTATTAACTGATAAAATATAGGAACAGATTTATTATTTCTTAAATAAAATATGGGCAGGAGTTTGGATGCGTAATAATTAAATCACGAGTGCGTAGCACGAGTGATTAAATTATTCGCATCCAAACGACTGCCCATGTTTTATTAATTGATAAAATTATTGGAACAGATTTGTTATTTCGATTCTAACAACACAAATAGTTCGCATTTTACAGTATACACTACATTTTCAACGGAATACGTCATTCGGGTCATATGCTGTTACAATTTACCCCCTATGGTTAGAAAGTGTTGCATAGCCAATGGAACATACAGAATTCTTTCTTTTTTATCAGAATTTTGAGAAGTATTTATAAATTAGTAATCTAATAGCTCGCAAACTATTTATGAACAGAATCATCAAATTAGGCGAGTTGACCCTGTGTTACAAGTGACGAACTTAACTTAGATATGACGTCACATCATTATGACGTCATACTTTATGTCATACATTTATGACGTCACCGCTGAATCATAATTGAGCTAATTGAATTCGCTCTTAGAGATCAGAACGTGTTTTACGGTCCTACACATAAGTCAGTATGACTTTTTATCATATTTATGCTTTTGAAATGCTGTTTTCAACCATTTGGCCCTGAAATAATTCGTATGTAATGGAACTGAAGTAGAATCTCTTATGTCACAACCATAGGGGGTTGAAATGTAACAGCCAACCATATTTTATCGTAGATTCATGTATAGGCGATTTCGCTATATGTTTATATCACAGGCACGGGTCCAGTGTATATTTTTTTGTTTGATATAAAAATGGGTTTTTTTTTCACACAAATATACTTTATATATGTTAGTCAAATGAAAATGAAAATCGGAGTTTATACCCTTGCAGCCGCTACCTGCATGATTGTACCTTCGAAACATTTAAAGCCTTCCATAAATACTAAACTGACCCCATAAATTGCTTTGAAAAACACAGTACTAGTCTCTACGAGCGAAATATTTCAGTTATCGCCGGTGATTTCATTCCGGATAGCAGACGTGTTCCTGGTTTTTATCACTTCGTTTGGCAGCTGAAATCGCCGGGGATATTTGGAATATTTCGTTCCTAGGGTTACGCTCTCAGAGTTCACCTTTTCCATGTATATGATATTGTGACCGGATTTTTTGTCATCGATTTTTTTTCATTTGACTAACATATATAAAGTATATTTGTGTGAAACAAAAAAAACATATTTTTTATATCAAACAAAAAAATATACACTGGACCCGTGCCTGTGGTTTATATAGCAATTGCTGCGGATCATGTTAGAATGACTGTTCATGCCAGATTATCCAGAAAAAAAGGCTTTAATATTTTACATGTAAATGATGTCTTGGCCTTTAAATTTGGGGAGTTGGTCTTTCATACTAAGATGAATATGAGTGCCAAGTTTGAAAGTCCCTCTATTCATACAAATAATATTATAACAGGCGAGGCAAAATCTAGACACGGAGCCTGGGTCTTACATGTGACATACTGTCTTGGCCTTACGGTTAATATTCATTCAAAACTTTTGAAAATCCACCAACATACATACACACAACATCTAGACCTAGACCGGGCAAGAAAAGCAACATACAGTATGTTACCTCTAAGCGTGACCGTGACCTTTGGGCTAGGAACCAGGCCGCGCAAGAAACAGTGCACGCTTGTGCCAATTTATTGGAAACCTTAAGTCTTTAAATGGAAAGATTCTTGACTGTGCATCATCCTTCACCTACCTTGGTAGCGTAATAACATCAGATGGCGGGAATGACAAAAATATCAAAGCCAGATTAGGAAAAGCCAGAGATGCCTTCATAAAGCTCAATAACATCTGGAAGACAAGCAACATTAGCAAGAACACTAAAATGAGGTTATACAATAGTTATGTCCTATCAGTTTTACTTTATGGAGCCGAATGCTGGAGAATGACCGAGAGGGATATCAACAGACTCTCAAGTTTCCACAACGGATACCTAGAAAGATCCTAAAGATATTTTGGCCCAGAAGAATAACAAACAAAGATCTGCATGAAGAAGCCAAAACAACAGACATGAGGACCATACTAAAACAAAAACGCTGGCGATGGATCGGCCATGGCTTAAGGAAACCACAGAACAACCTGACAAGAATAGCTTTTCGGTGGACTCCGGAAGGGAAAAGAAAGCGAGGACGCCAAAAGACAACTTGGAGACGCACAACAGAAATGGAGATCAAGGAAATTGGCATGACCTGGGGTGAGCTGGAGAGGAAAGCACAAGACAGAGAAGAGTAGAAAGCTTAGTCCTTGCCCTATGTGCCTCCGGGCACAACAAGGACTAGGTAGGTAGGTTAAGTCTTTGACTCCTTGATGTGACTTTTGACCTTTAAACTAAAGGTCCGGTCTTGAACAAGACACACTGACTTTTTGTACTGATCATTTATGCCAAGTTCCTTCGAAATTCGACCTTACACGGTAAAGTTATAGGCCAGAAATGATATTTCTCTCGCACGCACGCACACATAACTAAATGTCCCCATTGTTAATACATTATTTTTATTCATTCACATTCTAAAGTTTTAACAAATATGAACATGAATTTAAAATAGATGAAAAAAAATAACGAAAGCTGTCACAGTCAATGCGTTTTTTACTCTATATTTAAATGCTGGCGGGTTGTAAATGCAAATTAAAAATACGGGGTTAACACTGTTTACTGTGACTAGCAAAATGCTTTTTACGACGGCCAGACGCTCCCGCTTTATTAGAGAATGTATATAATAAGTAATTTAAAAAGTACATTGGTAGGACTGCCAGATGGTTCCCCTTGATGCTTTGTTTCATTCTCATGAAGTTTCATCCAAATTCTCACGAACTGTAAATGAAAAGAAGTCAGGGCAAATTGTTTTTAAATATACTTTTAAAGGACCAGAACTCCGCACTAAATATTCTGGCCGACAGTATTCGCATTTTTATTGGTTGTATATTCTTTTTCTGAATGACGTTATCATCACTATCGTAATTATAATAGTTTCTAAAGTAGGCCTACTGCAATTGCTTTTATTATCGTGTTATTATTTTTTTTATCATTATTTTTATCATAATTGTTATTATTTTTATGATAATCATAATAATAATTATCATTGTAAAATAATAATAATGATAATAATAATAATAATGATGATGATGATGTGACTATTATTACTATTATTGATGATGTTGTTGTTGCTGCTGCTGTTGTTGTTGTTGTAAAATGATTGCTGTAAATACTATGATTTTTATAAGAAATGTTGAATTTGATAACTTTCATTTGTCATCAATAAACAGAATTTAATGAAGTAATTACTTGCACCCAAACCCATTTGCTTTTGTTACCCATCATGTATAATGTATGTGCTTAATTTTTATTATCACGTGTCCACAACAATGTAAAAATATTTAATCAAATCTCTAACTGGTAGTGAAGATAACTGGTGAAGTTCTTATGAATTCTAATCAGTGTTTTCCGAGAATTAGCCCAGCAACTGAGAATGTCCGGAGGAACGCAAGAACGGACAAAACGTCGATAATGTGCCCCCACCCCGCAAATTAAAGGGAACGTCGAAAATATGCCCCCCCCCCCCACCCCCGCAAATTAAAGGGAGCAAAAAATAACATATGGCCATACTGTACCTTTTCAGTTCAGTCATTTTTCTTTACCGGAAAAGCCCTAAAATGCGCTCAACAAGGAAATGAAAGAATAAAATTGGTATTAAAAATATAAAAAAGGGGTCATAACTTTTTAAAAGTAGAAAATTGTGCACACCAACATGAACAAATAGATGAGTTTCAATCAATTTCCACATGTAGTTACTGAGATACAATGCAATTTAAAAGTACTAAAAAGAAATATTATTTTGTTACCTTGTTCAGACTCCGAACATCCGTAATTATCAAAATACATGTTTTACATTCCTCCCAAAAATATGAAAATACCAATGGTTTTATTTATAAAATTTAGATATTTACGCATGGATAATCTTTTATTGTATAATCTATTGTAATGCTTTTATTGGGACGAAGTTCTACCCCGAGGTGGAAAAACATGATAAACAACTTTATAATCTTGCCGATGTGAAAATCGTCCTTTGTTATAGTTATAACACGTCTGTGCTTTCGTCTGTAAAAGTTAGACATAAGAAATTGTACAGTCGATCTCTGTTCGCTCGTACTTGACGAGACCAGCAAGACTTGCTCGAGTTATCGTTAGTTCAAGCCATCGGACAAGATTCATTAAACGGGGATATTGCCGGGACCTGACGAAGGGTGGTTTACAAATTATCTGAGTTCCAGCGAACGAAGTTTTACTACACCTTGGGTATATATCCGATTGACACGGTCACATTTTTTTTCAATTCGACCACTCAAAACTGTCCCGCGCATTCTGCAGAAACAAAGAGCTATAAAAATAAATTCGTAAGGCTTATTTGCCAGCAGCCAATATCAAAGTACAATATGCATAGTAATGATAGTTTGCATAAATTGTGTATGAATGGGATTTATTGCTCTCCGCCTATGTCCAGTTCGTTTTAAAATGCTAAAAAGATATTGGCCGAGGCGAAAGAAAAGGGGTGACCTGACTTGTAGTGTCGTAAGAAATATAATAGAACAATACATGGTGTATAACCGATTCGGAGTGTTTATATAGTTTTTGTTTGTAATGAACGACTGTTTGGTATATCACTAGACGACAAACGACGAATCGCAATTTTCATTCAGTCAGTGCTACTTTCAAGGCAATCTGACTAAAGTACTTGATCTTCTAAACGAAGATCTGAGAACGACCTATTCACATTCGTCTTCTGTATATTTTGGATTTCCAATATTGCTATTTTTATTTGAACCAATCAGACAACTTGTTCGAATGTCGAAGAGTAAGAAAAATTTGCACTCAATCCAGGGCTCGAACCCGGGACCTCTAGCTTACAGAGCAAGTGTCCTACCGACAGAGCTAACCGGCTAAGTGACATCTTTCGAGATAAAAATTGTTGATATCAAAAACCAAGGCTTTTTAAAGCTTGCAGAATGTTGTAAGTTAGCTTTTGATTGGCTAGCGGAAGGGTCGTCCGAACGAGGCTATCAATAGCTCGTTGTCAGATCCTATGCGTAGCGTATAGGATGTGTACTTTAGTCAGATTGACTTTCAAGGCTAAGTGAATTAAGCCCAGTTGCATACGAGTGCCTTGCTTTGTGTCTCTGCCAAAATGAGGGAACGGGACCACCAACTAACCAGTTGGATCGAACCAGCAGACTCGCATGTCTTATTCAAATATTGTTATTGCATGTTTATACTGAAAAAAATTCTCTCCTTTTTCTTGAACCTTGGCGAAAAATAAGGTATTCTACATGAAGAAATAGTTTATAAAGATTGAGAAATTATCATCTGAACCAAAATTATTTTGAATACGGCACAGCTTCATACAGATATTCAGTTGCTTTTTTACTTTTAAGCTCAACTATTTGAAATTTTTCAAATGGTAGGCTACAGTTTTTATAGTCACCCGACTTTCTTCGGCGTCAGCGTCACAAAAGTTCAGGTTAAAGTTTGCGTGTAAGCAGGTTTCTCAGAAACTACTAGACCAAATGCTTTCGAAATTCAAAAGTGTCTTTGGCATCATAAAATGATTTCTCGTGACAAGTTACTTAACTCTCGTTTTTATTTTGTCAAAATCATAATCCTGGTGCTACAGGCTTAGAATTTCAGGCTTTTTCAAGTTTTGCATGTAAGCAGGTTTAAAAAACAACAACAAAAGTACCAGATCAAATGTTTTCATACTTCACACATGTATGTCTATGGCATTATAAGTTTACCTTACTTGGCAAGTTATATAACTCAGGGTTCAAATTTAGACAAGCATACAAGCTAAATGCTAGTCGAATTTGAAAATAGCTAGTGGGCTTGGAATGTACTAGCTAATTTCAGCTAGTCAATAATATACCAAGCAAATGTCTTCAAAGCTGTTCTGCAGGTATACATTTTTCTGCATGAAAGGAATGTTATCATTTATGTTTATAAATGATATTTCATTGTTCAACAAAACTCTGATATAATGCATGATTGCAGCTTGCATCAAGTTAACATGGAAGGTTTGACTTTAGCTTGTAAGTGGATAAAATGGCATTAGCTATTTTAAGCTAATATATTTTTTTTTTGTGACTGGCTACTTACAGAGTTAATCAGTAGGTTTTGGCCAGTAAAATGTGAATAAAGTAATTAAATATTATTGTTTAACATTAGCCGGTATCTTTTCATTTTAGCTAGTGAGCAAAAAGGGCACTAGCTACTTTTAGCTAGTAGAAAATGTTGCT
The DNA here is from genome assembly GCF_021730395.1 of Mercenaria mercenaria. NCBI lineage: Eukaryota > Metazoa > Mollusca > Bivalvia > Venerida > Veneridae > Mercenaria > Mercenaria mercenaria. The sequence continues at coordinate 64,120,028 of NC_069363.1, read as the reverse complement.
AAATTTGACCCCTGATAACTCTAGTTTTTATTTTGTTAAACTTATGCCCTTTTTAACCAAAGACTACAAATAGTCGAGCGCGCTGTGACCAGACAGCTCTTATTATACATTACTCTCGGACATAACCTCAAGCATTGTCAAAAAAGTTCGCTTTGACTTTTAGTCTGTCATCGTCTTTTTAGGATTTCTTTCCCTCAACTGATTCAGCCAAATAAAAATTGTCTGTTAAAAATATTGATACTAGAAAATAGACAAGATTAACAAAAATGTCAATGTGTGGCGACTTTGAGATATATTTACATTTTCTACCAGAAATCTACCAAAATAAGCAAAGCAACCAGCGAAAATTAAAATATGGTTTGGATTAAACCTTTCAAACTTGGTGAATTTAGTCAGAAAAAAATCCTTACGCGCATTCTATTTATCATTATTAAAGTTATAGAAATCATAGCTCACCACTCGTTTTATATCCAGACAGACCGCCTCCAATCGTTTGTGGGGACTGCTTTCTTCTAGTTCCAAACATCATTGCAGGTATCAGGGTTGCTGTTTCAGGGTAAAAGTCTTCCTCATCGCTATCTATTACTGAAGTTTTGAGGTCGCAAATTCTAACTGTTTTCCGCGTCATATTTCATATACAAGTGTCATTTTGGTAATTACTGTATTTAAAATATTTTTCTCATTTTGCATGTCATTTATCCGACAATTTATACAAAATGTAGGTCTCTCCTTCTATATTGTGTATTAATGTGACCTTTCTCTCCTCTCAAGCAAAAGAGGCTATAATTAATGTATTGTTTTATTTTAACTAAAATGTTGCTCTGGAAGTTTGCAAGGTATATATATAAAATAAGATTAAACTGGGACTATATAAAGGTTTTGTACTAAAAGCGTCCAAAATACATAGTGGGCTTCTAAATTATTGTTAAAGCTATTCTACGGCAATAGAAATTACACTTCAAAAAGAAATCCAAAGAAAAGACATGCAGATTTAAAGATTGTGGAATGTTTCTGTCCCCAGCCCACTACACACACATTTATTCCATTGTTTCAACACATTTCTATCAGCCCGAATTGTAACGAAAATACATGACTGGTACGAATGTCATGGAATATGAACCTACTTAAAGATATTCATATCTACTGTCTTACATTCGGGATTTTTTTTAACTAAACGTGTGTGTTTAAATTTATCTTTGTGCGAGAGGCAATCGTCTCAATATATCCTTACTCTTATAATTATTGTTTGTGGTCCAGTTCAAAACTGAATGCACATCCTAAGCCATCCAAATTATTTTGCGTGCACATATCTCACAATTTTTATTTACATATACAGCACTTTTTAACTAAAACACATTTCAATTTTTATCTCCATTTAAAGAATTTATCCACTTTTCTTTTTTTCCCATATAAATTTACATTTTTATACTACTTATTCAAGCGTCAGCGATTTCCCACTGGTGGTGTGGAGTCGGGATGGTAATTAGAGGACAACCTGCTATACCGGTTACGTTATCCAGCCAGACATCAAGATTAGAAATCGATAATTTCGAAGTCCGTATAATTTGGACATACGTTTAGTTTTTTCTTTCACTTATGATGAATAACCAGTTATGTACAATATTTCAAACTGAGGAAAACTGCGCACTGAGTGAGAAACTGACCAAAAATATGTAAAATGTATTTCAGCTACATACGTGAAAGGTCTGGAATAGGTTCACTTTTACTAAAACCCTTCGCTTCTATATTTGTCAAATGTCTGGAAGGGCCAAGTAGACAATAAGAAAAATGTGTACACATAGTATTTTGTATTTTGTTTAAAAATAAAGTGTAAGAAGCGCTTTTGGAAGTATAGAACTCAAGTAAGCAAAAAAAAAAAAAAATAAATAAAATAAAAAAAATAAAAAAAGTAGCAAACTATGCTTGACAAGTGGTCATGAAATTCGCAACACCCCTCACACCCCACCACCCTTAGCACCGGCTTCAGCGGAGTTTTATTATACAAATATATCCATTTGTTGGACTCCATGGTCGCAAATGAAGAGAGACTTTTACAACATTAAGCCAACATACGAGAGACTGTTGGTGGCCACCACAAGTTAATAAAATCTAAGTAGATCCTTTGAAAACAAGATCCCTTGAAAGCATAGGATGCAAATGAAGCAAAATATCAGCAGAGTCAGTTCATGATGGACTCCATGATCAAAAGGGACCAGAAAAGAAAATGAAACAATAATGTGTCTAAGTTCGTGGGCCTATTAGGTCAGAGACCACCAATTCCAAAAAGTACAGGGAACTTACTGGGAATGAGGTAAGTGTATACCTGGGAATAAGGTAACGTCTGTGCGTTCTGATTGGTCAGTCATGTAAACAAACCCAGGAAGTGATTATTTTTTCAAAATTGATATTTTTTCACTGCATGTACGGTATTTTATTATACATTTTGACAAAATTTGCTACATTTTATGTGTTTTGAATAAAAGTTTCATCAAACGAATTTCTCCCGCAATGTCAATGATGTAAACAGGGGTTCATCTCATTCACACGAAAATTACTTAAATAAAGTATCACTCTTCATATGTTTTTCGTCCGATATTTTGGTAGAACTAAGATAGTTCTTGAAAAACTTGCAATTAGATATACATGTTTCGATGTATGGAAGGCCGTAAATGTTACAATGTAAGTCTATGGAAAAACAATTGGTGGTCTCTAACCATTACGGTCACTACAAACGCTAGACGTCGAACATGACGTTTTTAAAAGAGATATGATAATCTTCTCGACTAGGCGGCAAAATCCCTGCAGCAGTTACCTCCCCTATCGCTTTGTAAGGGGAGATCATTGCGTAGGAGACTTCTCAGAGGCGACAGTCACTAATTTCGCCTTTGCTAGCAATCACGGTTCCTTTATTTCGATACTATACATTTGACAAAAATGCATCAAATAAAGGCATTTGGAAAAATATACCATTTTACAACATAAATTCACCAAAAATAACTGTTGCATCATAAAGCACTTATCATCTTGCTTGCAGAGGGCTGACTAAATACAAAAGTATTATTATAACAGTACCTTAAAATTGATCAGCAATGTTGTGTTCGGCTCGAGCCCGGATCATGCGATCCGACCTGGCAAGATCCATCAGAACCCAAATTGGCCAGTGCATCATTGCAGATGGAGGTTCTGATTATATCAGCCGCGCCGTGAGAATACCAACATAGTGCAAGCCTATTGCAATTAGAGAAACTGTTAGCAAACAGCATGGATCCTGACCAGACTGCGCTGGTGCGCAGGCTTGTCTGGATCCATGCTGGTCGCAAATGCACTATGTTGGTTTTCTTATGGCGCGGCTCATATCTATACTTCTAGTGGTATATCAGCCGAAATTGACTACGACTGAAACTCGTTTGAAATGGCGAAATATTTTACTCATATGGGACATCGAGGCGACATTTTTACGACATTTCTGATTGAACAGTTTAGTTTGTATTCGACGGCAGTTGCATTACCTTCGAATACAGTGCTTTGTATTCGTTATTGAAATACATGCTGTGCTTGAGATAAAAAAAAAATCGTATGTATATAATAAATACTTTTATTTTAGATATACATGTGCATAGAACAACACCAAAAGTCACCAGTTTTACGGCAGAAAATGAAATTAGCTTCAACTGAACCAAATTATAGCGTGTTTTTCTGATAACTAATCCATGTGTACAAATTTGTATTATATAAATTTTAAAGCGTTATTTAATCACTGTTCTTCATTTTCACTACTCGATGTATTTTCCACCTTACTGAATGCAATCTGAATCCAAAAATATGCAAAACATACCTGTTTTATACACTTGGTCAGTACGAACTGTCTCTTTGCGATCGGTCTGTAACATAGTCAAATAAACTTATTACATACTCGTTTATTTTCCCCGTTAAGTTACACTGGTACCGGAAACGTCAATATTTTACCATACACTGACGCCTGAATTTCATATCGGGCGCGTGACATAATTCAGTGTGTGTTGTTGCACTATTTTTTCTATTTAGTTCAGTATTGTCAATCCTATTCAGGCTATTGAACATATTTATGATATTTGCATAATATTTATACGTGTAGATGCGTATGTAATAAAAAGGTTATTATCTTTGCATCGGGAAATATGCACTCGTTCTTCAGCGGAAGAATATTGCGCTCCTAAAGTCGCGCAATATTTCCGCTGAAGAACTCGTGCATATTTCCTGATACAAAGCTAATAACCTATAAATATTTAGCTTTCTTATAAAATAACCTATTCGACAAGTCTAAATATCAGAAGGATCATATTGCAGCCGTTGGACGTGTAGAGAACTTCCCTTCCCTGGCATCGGAGTCATTTCTTAAGATAGTTAAGAAAATCATCTTCTAATACTCATGATCAGAATTCAGTTTCAAAGAAGGATCATTTTTAGTTAAAATCATGGGTCCAGTCCCTTCCAACATAAGTAATCAGAGATATCGGTGATTTATACTTAGGATGTTAAACATTATAACCGTAGTTTGAAACTAGTTTGAAGTCCGTTTTACTTAGGAGAACGGAAATCTAACACTTTAATGCATCAGTCAAATATATTCACAATTGTATACGAGAAAACTCAAAATGATTACTAGACGCCATCTTAGAAATGATTTTGAATTTGAAATCACAAATTATACTGGTACACATTTGTATTGTTTATTTAATTCGTATTGCTATGGTGGCTGATTCGTGCCATTTCGTTATTTCGTTCTGCCGCAGCGACACAACGACAAACGTCGACACACGTATAGACAAACGACGATTGACATACATTTTCATATCAACCAATCATTACAATTTGTTCACAGACACTTGTTCATAACTAAGTTTCTCTATGTTTTTAGTATACCTATGGGTAGAGTAGAACATGTACAGTATTTTTTTCTTTCTGGCCTGGTCCTAGTGCCCTGAACAAAAACTGATAACAATTTAAATAAAATGCACTTTATTTTTTCAAAAGTTTTCTGAAGGTATAGTACGGAATTCCGTTAGGGCCATCGCCTTTGAATGTGTTGATCTGAAACGCGATACTCGATAGTACGATGATGAAAACGCGAAATCACGATACTACGATAACGAAAACGCGACAACACGATGATGATAACGCGAAACTACGATAACGAAAACGCGATAGTACGATAGTACGATGATGATAATGCGATATACTATCGCGTTTTCACCATCGTACTGTCGCGTTATCACCATCGTAATATCGTGATATCGCGTTTTCGTTATCGTAGTATCGTACTATCGCGTTATCACCATCGTACTGTCGCGTTATCACCATCGTATTGTCGCGTTATCATCATCGTACTGTCGCGTTATCACCATCGTACTGTCGCGTTATCACCATCGTACTGTCGCGTTATCATTATCGCACCATTGTATTAATTTATGAATCAGAATTAGCCTAATGTTTACCTTCGTAATCTGACTCTGAGTCAGACATTTTGTCACATGGAGGGGAAATGTTTCTATGCGCATGGGCACCGGAAGGCGATAGTACGATGATGATAACGCGACAGTACGATGGTGATAACGCGATAGTACGATACTACGATAATGAAAACGCGATATCACGATATTACGATGGTGATAACGCGACAGTACGATGGTGAAAACGCGATAGTATATCGCATTTTCATCATCGTGCTATCGTATCATCGCGTTTTCGTTATCGTGATATCGCGTTATCATCATCGTGTTGTCGTGTTTTCGTTATCGTAGTTTCGTGATTTCGCGTTTTCACCATCGTGCTATCGAGTATCGCGTTTCAGATCAACACATTCAAAGGCGATGGCCCTAACGGAATTCCGTAGTATAGTGATTCAAGAGTTTGTAATCGACTTTTACATTCATGAATATTTGAGTTTTGCGAAAGCATGCTGCATTCTTTATTATGAAACGCACTCCTGGTGCCTGAATTACAACACAAGCTCACGTACGCATGTGACAAAGGTAATGCTTTGAGTATCACAAAAGAAACGCATTTAATGAATAATGAAAAAAAGAATATCAAAATATTTGCATACAAGTAACAAGAATGAAATATTTGCCATAAACGAACGTTGGGTATTTACTTTTCTTCAGTGTAGTAGCTGGTGATTTAACCTTTCATCTAACAACGGTGTCGCTACGGTTAACATGTAGTGTTATATAATTTATTATATTACAAACCACACTTAAACTACAATAAAATGTATATGTTGGACAAAACATACGTCTTCTCAACACGGTTTTCATCCTCTTTATTGGCGAAAAATAATCCCCGCTCGAGTAACAAAACTTTGTTTCCGTTATTCCAAAAGTTGTTTTAAATATTTGAATTAATACTGTTTATAAGCCTGTTACGTATATGTTGTAACTTTGAAAGGATTCATACTTAATACATGTACAATGGTTCAGTCCCCTGAAAACAGTGAAAAAATAACTCTTCTTTCGTGGGGTGGGGGCTAACTACATTATACCTTGTTCTTAAAACTGATAACAATTCAATTGCAACAACCACCAGTTCGTTCGTCATGTTCGTTACTACTGCAAGATACATGCCGTGAATTCCCAGTCAAAATTACCACTTTAGATTTTCGCAGTAGAGAACTGTGGCAAGTCTATATCTGCATGTAGTTTTCGTGTGGCTATCGGTGTGTAACATTAACGTATTGCATTGACCGTTAACTGTAGGATCTAGCATTTATTTTTATCCATCGGTATTTAACAAGTTAGAAGAGTTAAAGACCCACCAATACCTAGTGGTCTACTTTTCCTCCCACATGAACTTTGTGCAAATAATTCTGGTAATACTGGTATCATACAACTATTCTACAAGATGACAGGTGGACAAGCTCAGTCCGGTTTTCATAACTTCATCTGCAAACTTACTCAGTCATTCTCTTCTCAGTATAGTTTTATAAAAAATAAAATAATAACTATCTTACACTGTATATAGAAACAAAGTGTGATCTAAACTCACCTTAATACATGAAGTACCGTGCATACTACTACATTAATTGAATAATATATTTAGTAATACATTGTCTTAGCCTTATATCTGTTACTGTCAAACTGTAATTAGACACTTGTTATTTCTCATTTCTCCATACAAAAATGTATAATTACAATTATGGAACAATCTGACTGAAATACTTGATCTTTTAAACCAAGATCCGAGAAGGACCCATTCTTAATCGTGTTCTGTATATTTTTGATTTCCAGAATTGCTATTTTTATTTTCGCAATTCTATTTTTTTTATTTTAACCAATCAGACGACTTGTTCGAATGTCAAAGATTAAGAAAAAAATGTGTAGGTTGTCAGGGACTCGAATTCGGGACCAGTCGCTTACAGAGCAAGTGCTCTACCGACAGAGCTAACGGTTTACCGACAGAGCTAACCGGCTGACACTTTACGTCATAAAAATGTAACTATCAAAAACCCAGTCTAAATATAGATTTTGTATTCTTACAAAATGTTGTAAGTAAGTAGGCTGTCAGGGACCCGAATTCGGGACCAGTCGCTTACAGATTTTTTATTCTTACAAAATGTTGTAAGTAAGCCTTCTGCCTGGCTAACGGAATGGTCGTCAGAACGAGGCTATCAATAGCACGTCTTCAGATCCGAAGTATAGCGTAATAGGAGATGTACTTTAGTCAGACAGCATTATGGAAATACAAAAGGTTACAGTTAATTAGTGGTGTGTCTTTAAGGTAACATGACAATAGCCACTACTGACCTTGACATTTTAAAGTGATAAGTACAAATATATGTAACTCTCAAAGTTAGAATTGAAGCTCAAACAAGAGATGGCACTATTAGTGACAAACGCCCCCGAGGTTTGTCCAAGAATGCTACAGTTCGATGCGCAAAATATGCCAGAATAGTTAAGTTATGACTAACTTTTCGACAAGAGAAAAAATTTCTCCGAAGGTAACCTTGACGTTAGAGCTAGGGACTGGGTCTTGAACATGACACACTAACTCATCATAGGGAAAATTGTGACAAGTAATGTTTGATGATGGCAGAGTTATTGACTGGACAAGAAACATAAATGTTAGCTTTTTAATCTAGTTTGACTTTGACTTTGAAACTAGAGATTTTGGACTTGCGTCCGACACCTTATTTTAATATACGAACGTTTATGCCATGTAATTTTAAAATGTCTTCACCGACGGAATAGGTATGGAACTGACAAGAAACTGACAAGAAACACACCATGTAAACCGTTAACCTCTAAATGTGACAGCGATCGTGGAGCTAGCGGTCTGGTTGTTATGCACGACAAGTTTTCTCGTTATCGGGGAATATTTTTAATGTTTTCATTTTCATTCCCATATTTTTGTTTCTTTCTTTGGTGGTTTGTATTTGTATGTATGCCTTTATATAAAACAACAGTATGTTTATTATTTGCATGGCTTAAATGCATGTATTTAGTCAATATCATCTTTGATATAATGGTAAACTTTTCTGATCTGCCATATCGGCTTATGATACTTCTCTGTTGTGTTGTCACATAGTTCGTGAAGGAATCTTAATGTTTACGAGAAAAAAAATAATGTCGATGGTGAGATTCGAACCCACACGGTAAAAGATCTGTTTAACATGGACTGTATGCTTTACCACTGAGCTAATTTGCAATTGGTACAAAATCTTAAAATATTTAGATTGTAACATGATTAATGACAGAGTTACGAATCGGATATGAAACAGACCCTCTTAACCTTTCACTTGACTTCTAAGTGTAAACTTGATCTTGGAGCTAGGGGTCTGGGTCTTGCGCGTAACACATTGCCTCCTTATGGTAAACATTTATGCCAAGTTGTTTCAAAACCCCCTCATGGATAACAGAGTTATATATCGGACACGTAAAGATCTATTATGATATGACTTCTAAATATGACACTGACCTTTGAGCAAGGGATCTGGGTCTTGCGTGTGACACATTGTCTGATTATAGTTACCATTTATGCCAAGATATTTCAAAATCTCTCCATGGATAGCAGAAATATGGATCGGACACAAAAATAACCCTGTTAACACCTTGACCTTGGAGCTAGGGTTCTCATTTTGATAAACATTTATGCTAAGTACTTTTAAAACCTCTTGATGAATGGCAAAGTTACGATCCGGACACAAAACAGACTGTTTGACTTCTAAGTGTGACCTTGACAGTGTAGAAAGGGGTCTGAGTGTTACACATGAAACGTCGTCTCATAAAGGTTAATATATTTATGCCGAACTATTTCAAAATTCCTTCATGGATGACAGAATTACAGCCCGGACAAGAATTTACAAAGTTACGGTCGGCATTAAAATCAAAGAACATACTGTAGTGTAAATAAAAAGGTTATTTGCTGAAACATCTTTAAATGATGTAAGGATGTTATCATTAAATAAAATCCTAAAATTATCTAATGTTTTTGTTTTTATTTATTTTTTTTTTCTTGAAATAGATATCATGTGATATATACTTAATCACTTAATAACAACATAATATATTAGGCCCTAACAAAATCTGAAAAATAGATCCCTCAGAAGCAATGAGGACAAAACAAATAGTAAATATTGCAGACTCGATTTGTCTGATAGTTGGTTTAATTTGTACGCAAGTTAGCAGTGTACATGTATTTAGATAATTTACAATTATGCTTTGCACGGAATGAATTTGCAACCATGCTTTGCACGGAATGTCATGGATCAGAGGGATAGACTGGCTATATTCATCACTAAAACCCAGCAAACTGTATGAAATCTAAAGTGGTAGGATATTCATGGCATGAAAATCATGTTTAATAAACTCTCACATAATGTGTATGAATAAAATGCGTTTTGGACAACTAAAAATCTACTGGTGATTTTCTATGAAATGTAATTATATAGCCTAGCTTGCCATAGATTTTGACGCGTAACAGCTTTTTTTCGCGACTATTAGCTCGACTATACGAAGTATATGGAGAGCTATCCTACTCAACCCGGCGTTGGCGTCGGCGTCTTTCCGCGTCCCCACCTTGGTGAAAGATTTTTTTACACTTTTTCTCTTTTCTCCTTATCTCTGTAACTACTTGATGGATTTGTTTTAAACTGAAAGTAGTTGTTCCACATCATCTCACACATCATATGACACAAGGCCCATAACTCTGGTACCATTATTTAATGAATTATACCCCTTTTACTTAGAATTTCAGGTTAAAGTTTTGATGCACTTTCACTATATCTCAGTTATTACTTAATGGATTTGATTCAAACTTAAAATAGTGGTTTAACATCATCACTCACATCATATGACACAAGGGCCATAACTCTTGCACCAATTTTTTATGAATGATGCCCCCTTTTTGCTTATAATTATACTTGTATTGTGTTTTGATACAATTTATCTTTCACTCTCTTATTACTTAATATTTTTGATTCAGACTCAAGCTATTGTGCAATATCTTCATCCACCATTGGAGTCATTAAACATTCCAGTGACAGCCCAATCTTCCTTTTCACTATCCAACATCGAAATAGTCGAGCGCACTGTCTCCTGTGACACCTCTTGTTGTCATCTGGTGTAGCCGTTTAGTGCTAATCATACTTTTTCTGCTGTACGTTAGCGATCTGGTACGTACTTGTAATTGAATAACTAGCACAAGGACGTAAATAGAGGATATTGAATTTATTAAACGAGTTGAATAACATAATAAAACGCAAGGCTCTGTCAAGCATTTAACACAAGTTTAATAAATTCGATGTAGGAAGCGGACATTATTCTTTCTATCACATATTAGCTTTTCGTTTAATACCAGCATTATGAATGGCTTTAGTTTGCTCCCACGACGTAAAACACGTAATAAATTAATCCCAATCCGTGACTCTAGTTACCCCCCTCCCCACCCCTATCCGTTACGGTCCATCCACAGAGTCATATCTGACTGAAAATGAAAAGAAAGTGATAATTACGTCATTTGCATGTGTTGATTAATGCATGGAATTAAAGGGTAGTCGGTAAGATATAAAATCGTTACACAGCTTGTTGGTGATACGCTGTCTCAAAAATACATAATCAATGGATTTCCTCGACAACGTAGATCCTGTATCTTGTCACCAACAAGCAGTATTATTCCTATGTTTTAAGATCAGTTTAATAACCCTGGATACAATTCTACAGCGCAAGAACCAAACTTTGGTCCAATACAAATTAGTTTGGTGAAGAATGGTACCCGCAGGGCAATTTCCATACAATTTAGTACATAAAGTTTAATGTGTTGGACATCCAACAAAGCAAGTTTGTACATAAAGTTTGTCGGACAATATAAAGGACGATTAAACCCTTTTCAAAGGACAACTGACACAGAAATCATCAATAATAAAATGTGAATTTTAAAAAATGTATGTATCTGTTGAATATTTATCATTTATTGCTCGCAAAAAAAAGCGAAAAGAAAGTAATTTCAGTTTTTAAACACTCGGCCACATAGCATGTTAACCATCCTATTTTTTACACTGCCATACACTAGTTTAAACACTAAGGCTTAGTTTGGGTGATGTTTGATAGTTGAATAATAAATCTGTTTTGCTGAAATATTTTATCAATCTAGTAAAGCGTGAATATATAACTACTATTAATATATTCCTACATATAAGTACCTTTCAGCATGTATGAAAATTTATGTGTATACATATTATTATAAATGTTAAATCTCTTAACGTGTAGCACTTAAAAGTGAATGTACATGTATTATTGACATCTTTACATTGTTTCTTTCTTTTACTCGACTTTGATTGGAACCCAAAAAAGGTGCAAGAAATCGAGATTGCCCAGTAACACCTTTGATATTAGAACTACGTGAAGTAGGTATGTCCTGGGACGAAGCCAAGGTTGCAGCTACAGACCGGGACAGATAGAGACCTGTAGCGAATGCGCTTTGCCCTGTACGGGGCGAAAAGGGCTAACTTTCCGAGTTGAATCACAGGAGTCTGAAATTCTATCAATAAGACCATAAAAGTCTATCTTTACAAAAAATACCTCATATATATATAAAATAAACACCAGGAATGAAACGTCAAAAACCCAGGGTCCCCGGAAAATACGCACGGAACACAGGGTGATCGCAATTTAGCGAGCGTTGTTAAGAAATAACACTAAAATACACCTACCACACTCGACAACATTCAAATCTGATACACTTTACAAGAGTAATCAGACATTTTCTGAGGTTTTCTGAGATTTTCAGCTGTCGCCGAAGCCATTCGCTGACGTCACAACAACAACAACAATTACAGCGCCGAGATAAAGATAAAATACTTATTTTATCCTTTAAAATTTGTACATCGAGTAAATAAGTATTAAAATATTTATATGTTCACATCAGTCTATAATATCCACTAGATTCCTTTTGCAATAAAAAGATAATTTACAAAATTTGATTGGGAAAACCCGTAAAGGGAGGTTACTCCTGGGATAAAGCCATTTTACGATGCAGCGGAATATCTAAATTTCAGTAGTAAAATTTGATACTTGGTGTACAATGACTTTTTTATATGAATAGAGCAATATGAAAATGTCTGTTATGTAATTTGAAGGTAAGACAGTACGGGAATTGCTACTTTCTAATTTTATCCCGGCGCTGTAATTGTTGTTATTGTTGTGACGTCAGCGAATGGCTTCGGCGACAGCTGAAAATCTCAGAAAACCTCAGAAAATGTCTGATTACTCTTGTAAAGTGTATCAGATTTGAATGTTGTCGAGTGTGGTAGGTGTATTTTAGTGTTATTTTTTAACTACGCTCGCTAAATTGCGGTCACCCTGTGTTCCGTGCGTATTTTCCGGGGACCCAGGGTTTTTGACGTTTCATTCCTGGTGTTTATTTTATATATATAGGGGGTATTTTTTGTAAAGATAGACTTCTATGGTCTTATTGATAGAATTTCAGACTCCTGTGGTTGAATATTAACTCTTTATGTGAAAAAATGCCTGGTATGGCGATTACAACTAGAAATAATTTCTGAGCCAAAAATGAATGATAATGGTTAGCATCTTGTGTGATGATTTATTAAGCTTTCCAAAAATATAACATTACTATGGTATGAGTACATATTTCTAAACTGATAAAAAGATATATTGCCTAACTGAATTTGTCTCGGAAGTAGCAGTGTAAGTAATTATCAACACATATTACTTTATATTTTACGTTTTTTCTTTAGCCTTACTACTTCCATTTAACCCAGTCCTTGTATATGGCTGATTACATTGTCTTAAAGATTGGTAGAGTATAAACTATTTTCATTGTCTACTGTAAATGAGTGATTGTTAACACCTTGTGGCACTTTCTCTTTTTCTCCCGGTGGAGAGAAGTCATCCTCTGTCATGTACTTTTTGTTCTTGTCATAAACGACTCCAAATCTTAACGGTTTGCGCACGCCTTCCGGAAGGAAAGGAAACATTACGTCGAAGATTGGACACATCAGTTGACTGTCGATGGTTGATGGTTTTGTATAACCAGTAAGGAAGCTGACAATCACCGACACAAATACACAAATAATCATACCCAGTCCAGTGTACCATTGGTACGACATTCTGTAAAAATCGTAAAGAATTGGCTCCTCGGTTGTATCTACGGAACCAGTCATTACCGGGGCTGGAGTGGTTGTTGGTGGGGATTTTCCTATCGCGGTCCAGTTGCATGCTGTTGTATAAGTCGGAAGTGGTTTATAACCTGACGGTTTCTCAATTAGGCTTCCAAGTCCTAACCAGCACATAAAAGCCAAGGAAACAAGAAAGCCTATAGGCGCTCCATATTTGTTTGTCCATGGAAATATCATTCCGGCGACGAAGAGACCAAATATTGGCCCAGCAGTAATAGAGTACATACTGTATGAAAATTGTAATATCAAACCTGTGAATCTTGATATCAGTACAGCTACTCCAAACTGTATTGCTCCGATAACTAGAACTAGTATCTTAGAAAGTAAAATTCCATGCTTTTTCACAACAGATCCACAACAAAATGGTTTGATAAAATCCTCCAGGAGTACGGCAGACATGGCGTTTAGACCTGATGAAATAGTACTTAGTCCACCACTGAAGACGCATGCAATGAATACACCTGAAAGACCGGGAATTGTGCCTAGTGTGTCCAATACAAATAGCGGCAATAGCTGGTCGTTTCTGTTCACGATACCGAACTTGACTGGATGGCACTGGCTATAGAAGGCAAACATCACTATTCCAATTAAGACGGTAAGAGTCACAATTAGAAGAAGTCCTGGAAAATTTAACCACATCGCCACTTGAGCACGTCGGAGTGTTGGGAGTGAGCATGCTCTCTGAATTTGTGCTTGATTGATACCGTAAAGGTACAACCAGAAGAATGATCCACCAATAGCTACCGTCCATACACTGTGTCTGGTTTTCGGGTCAAATGAGAAATCATCAAACTTTATTCTCCCATTATCATTGGCAATATCCCAAGCGTTAGAGAATCCGCCTGTGGATTTTGACCCTTCAATAAGAACGGCCAGAAGACCCGCTATCATAATGGTAAACTGAAGACTGTCTGTCCACAGCACGGTTTTCAAGCCACCAAGAGTCGTGTATAAAGTACAAACTGCCGCCACTCCAACCATACATCCCCATAGCGACACGCCGGTAACCGCTTCGAATGCTAGTGACGGTGCATACAAAACGAACCCCATATAAACTAATGTTTGAATCAAAAAGAGAATCGACGTGATGGTTCTAGTCACCTTACCAAACCTCATCTCTAAGTACTGGAAGCAGCTGGTTTTATTCAGATTGTAGAAAACTGGCAAGAAGATATGAGCAGCTCCGGCAGTTGCGATCAACATTGCGATAATAATCCAGTAAAACATCGTTCCGTTTGTATAAATTTCTGACGGCGTTCCAAGAAGAGTTAGCGCCGATAGGAACGTAGCTGACAGCGACAAACTGACTGGTATTGGGTGCATTTTCCTTCCTCCCAGATGAAAATCTTCCGTCTTTTTCTTATTTCTGTCCTTATATGCATGGTAAAATCCAATTGCGGCAGAAGCGCAAAACATCAAAGAAAACAGAACATAATCTACGGTGCCAAATGTCCGTTTCTCTCCCGTGTTTATGCTATATCCGTCAACCATTTTGTAGAGCTCTGAACGTACTAAATCTATCTTTATAGTTTCTCTTTAATTCAAATACCCTTCATTTAAGCGCATGACTAAACATATATGCAAAGTTAAGCTTACACAAGTAAACAAATATTGAAGTACCCTTGAGAAAAGATTGAATATTGACAGACTCCTATTTCTCGCGTTCAATTACAAATATGACATTAACGGCGATATTTGGTGGTGCTACTTATTTACAATAAAAAAAATCTGAAAAGAAATTAGCAATATTCTAACACAAATTATCCAGCATTAGTCACTTAAGGTACAGGCCTTCATTCGACAGTTTAAACTTGTGACCCATTTATCGCTTTATAAATCTCGATTATGGATGTATTTTCTAATTTAAGTTATCTTTGATATTGTACTCCTATTTTTTAAATATTTTTTTTTCACGGTCTGCCGTGGGTAATTTAAATACACAAACACTTTAATTGTTGCCTTTTGCTACATAAGTTGATCCTAAAATCTGTCAAAAATCGAATCAGCAGTTCTATGTTCAGTCGTTCCTGTTCAAAATATATATTTTTTATCATTTTTAACCGTTAATGTTTCCAGTGAATTGCATTTTTTGCGAAATTGCAGCTGTAGTGCGTTTGTTGTAATATTTGTGTTTTTGAACTTTGAGTAATCCAACAACAGTGAGAAGATATCTATCCCTCCAAAACACAAAGTGTTATAAAAGTAGGTACTGTTTTTGCTTACCTATTAGGCATTTTAATTCATTTCACAGTCACGCAAGTTCACACAGTTTACCTATTCAACACGAACATATTTAACAATCAAACTTATCATATGTGTTCCAGCCTCACCGAGGTCACCTATTGTGTATAGTCAATAATACAATAAAACAGGCTACCATGTGAACTTAGAACATGAATCACGGGCCTTACAAGAACCCTCATATTTCTTAAGAGTTCCGAAGTGTAATTCTACGGTGGTAATAATGCCATGTAGCGTATCTGCTTGGTTGTGAAAGAGCAAGGCTTTCTTTTCCTTTTCGGCAGCCATAGAAGATTTCACTATCACTGTACTTGGACTCTTTTGGAATCAAGAATTCCATTCATTCATTTCATTTGTAGGCCTATAATACTTCCGCTTAAGGCAGTGTTTTAGCGGGTATGACGGACTTTGCACTTTCCATTACCTCTCAGGAAAAGACGCACTCGAACAGAGTCTGCTATCATTTTGCTTGGTTGTATTCTTTGCTTTCGCTGGATCGTAATCTAGATTTTATTTGATAGCTAACCTGCGATAAAGAGCAACTTCATTTTAAGGGTCACTACTATACAACCTGCTTATAAAGGTCACTATATTCTCTTCCTATTCAATCATAAATAGTGTAAGTGTGCCTGTAATAAAACCTCCTTATATATATCTCGTTATGTTTTTGCTTATTTGACAAATTTCGAGTTGAAATCCGCATGGACTTTCAGTCTGTCAACTAGATATTGCTGATAGTTTGGATGGGGAATGTGTTTAATTATATTTGACCGTTGGTAAAGCCTTTGAAACACAATAAAAGTGTTCAAATAAAAGTGATTAACACCGTCAGTGTTGCTGAATTGGTTGACCTGTTGAATTTCGCCTGCCAAGTCAGGCGAGTGACACAATCTTAATATATCTTAAATTGCTATATATTAGTAGTTTGATGAGGAATACAGTAGAAGCTTGTCTGTAAAGATGCATTAATATACCCGGTCACCATGGCCATGTTGTTAAGGCGTCCGCTACGGGATCGGGAGGTCGAAGGTTCGAGCCCCATGCGGAGCGTTCTTTCGGGGAATGTTTGTCATGAGACTCGTTCCGAAAAGGTGAGCCGCGAGCTAATAAAGTTAATTAAATGAACTGTTACCGACTTCTATCAGCCTGGCGCCTGGCACAGTGGTAGAGTTGGGAGATATTTGGTACGCACAATAAAGGTGTTTCATAAGCCAAATTGGCTGGCTCTTTCAATAGGGGTGACACGTTAATAAGCAAGACCTTTACCTTTATGCAAACTTCTGTTCAGATGCCATGGAAAGTGACATTAAGATGAAAATGTAAATACCATGCGGGAGAACTATATTAAAATTACATTGTATTTTAAAAACATTTTGTTTGAATCATATCTAACATTTAACTGAAATTGGACTGCATCCTAAATAATTAACTTAATTTTGCAAAACAAAAATGTTTGGAATTATAAAGAATATGAAACTTAATCAAGTAACTGTTAGAAGAAAAATAAAGGTCAAATCCTGTGCATTTTATACTTTTATTATATCTGCTGAAATGTTTTATTTAAAAAAAGTATCAATGGTACTTGACGATATATTTCCAGTACGTTTTTATTGAATGTGGTGTGTTATGAAAGGGTTAATGTATATGGTAGTGAATTTTACGTTACATAATTATGTATTTCAGGGTCAAGTATTAGCCGTGTCTTTCGATTTACATAAGATGTTTGTGATACACTTATTATTCATTTGAAACCCTTCATAATGTGAAGAGTGCATGCAATAGTACGAATACAGCCAATACAAAATTATAATGCTCATTTGAAAGTCGTATGAAGACATATACATATTTTACCCTCGTTTTGTAAACAAATTCAGACATAAATACAGATACATGTTTGTATATCAAACTGAGTCTACATAATATAACTTTCCTGAAAGCTATATTAGAACAGAAGATATAGTTCGCTAAAAATATGTAAGTACACTGACGAGATAAAGAAACGCCTCATTCAAACTCGGTATACAATTTTTCGTTAACCGTGATTCAAAATTAGAAAAGAACAATTCCATTCGCAAATTAGATGCTTTACAAGAATTTATGGTCAATAAGAAATCATTTCATTGTCGCATTAAGCTTAAATCTTGAATTTTAATAGCCCGGTCGGAGAAATTGCATTAGAAAAATCAGTAGCGCGTGTGGCCACCTCTGCTAGCAACCACAGCAACAAAGCGACGCCTCATGGAGCCGCACCAGTTGCGTAACAGATACCGTGGGATTCTGGCCCACTCCTGGTGCAGCGCTGCTACCAGTTCCCGGACGTTTGCTGGCTGGGGTTGACGTTGGCGTAACCGCCGTCCGATATAATCCCACGCGTGTTCAGTCGGGTTGCAGTCCGGTGAACACGCCGGCCAAGGTAAAACATTAATGTTTCTAGCCTGTAGAAAGTCCCTGGTGACGCGTGCAACGTGAGGTCGCGCGTTGTCGTGCTGATAGACTAATCCTTGACGTTGACGGAATAAAGGGACAACTACATGACGTAATATCTGGTCGATGTAACGCCTGGCTGTGAGATTACCTTGGCAAACGACGAGTTGGGACTTAAACCTATGGTTGATTGCTGCCCACACCATTACTCCACCTCCACCGTAACGATTGTGCTCAAAAACGCAATTGTTTGCGTAGCGTTCATGGCGTCGTCTATAGACACGGATACGTCCGTCGGCGTTCCACAAGTTGAAATGCGACTCGTCACTGAACACTACGTTCTGCCAACGCTGGCCGCGATGGTTGCGGGCCCAAATAAGACGTTGGTGACGGTGGCGTAACGTTAGAATTAGACCGCGGTAGGGCCTACGACAGGTAATTCCGCGTTCTCTGAGTCGATTTCTCACTGTATGTCGACTAATTGGACGTCCACGGTTACCTACAACTATACGTGACGTAGATTGCGCCGTCACAAATCTGTCACGTAAATGACGTTGACGTATATAATTATCCTGTCGTATTGACGTTACACGCGGTCTACCTGAACGTGGTCTATCGATAGACGTTCCGTGTCTCTAACACGTCGAATAAGACGCACAATTGTCGAACGAGAGACGTTAAAACGTCTAGCAACTTGTTCCTGCGTTCGCCCACATTCAAGCATAGCCAAAACCTGAGCCCTCTCTTCAGAATTCAGCCTCGGCATTACGAAAACTAATGTTTTTTTCAGAGAATAGCTGAAAATATGGTTGTGTGTCGTATTACACAGGTACATGTGCAAAAATCGTTCAATCAAACCACATGGTTTACATGCACGGACTGCACGAGGAAATCATGACCAGGTACATGAAGTGAACAAGTGGCTGAATGAAATCGCGCGAGTTTTTGTTCACTGTGTTTGTCGGTCAGAGTACATGTAGATTTACTACATTTCACAACAATTAAAAGCGTTAGGAAAAAAATAACGCCAAATTTCAATGAGGCGTTTCTTTATCTCGTCAGTATACATGAAGCGAATTATGTAGTACTTTGGACAAACTCTCAAAGCCACTACCTCCCCTTTTGGTGTATCACCATATATAAAATTTGTGTTACACATATCCGAATAGCATTTGTCCTACCGTCATGAACATTTTTAGGAATGTTATTCAGCATTAGAAATTGTGCACCTTACTTTTTGCAGATGTAGCGATGCACTGCGTCCGATGTCCGTCTTCGTCCGTCGTTCACAATTTCACTAGTAACTCTTTATAGGTCACAATTCCACTAGTAACTCTCTGTAGGTCACAATTTCACTAGTGATTCTCTATAGGTCATAATCTCAGCCCAATCGTAATAAAGCATATTTTGAATGTTTGTGTCAAAGTCTTCTCGTAAGAGTTTGGAACTGGTTCAATTTGACTCAAACACTAACTTTGTTAACACTCTAGATTACCACTTTCACTGTCCGACCTTTATGAATTAACGATACGAATATGCTCCAAAGATTCCCTAATCTAAACTCTTAAAAATTACTGACAAACTCTGGTAGAATGCAAAAACTGTTCTAAGAAATTTCTTTTGGGAGTCAATGGCAACAGGCACAAAAGTTTTTTATGTGAAACAACCTTTTCTTTCTATGGTTTGGAAATGTTTGATTTTTTTTTATCAAAATGTAAGAGACGCTGATAAATGCCAATGATGCCACAAGCGTAGCACACCTGAAGTCAGCTCGGTTTTTGAGTATAATGACTCAAATGTGATTCAGAAAGCTCCACTCTTCATTATCATCGAGTTAAAATGAATTTTTAAAAGCTTCATACATTATTCAGTTTTCCTGTCTGCATAACTAGCAACGTACATTTCTATGACTGAAGGGATATGCAGGCTAAAAGTTCAATTAAAGTGGGTGGATTTTGATGCCGGTAACACATTTGATTGGTCATTTCTAGTCCCGCACAATGACCTACCTACTCTGGTATGGTACGGGTAGATACTATCTAGACCGTTTGTATACAGATGTCCATCAGATTGTCAAAATAACCGTCCTGTCACATTGTTATAACACGCATATTTTATGCTATATTGACAACATTTCTTTATTACTTGATAGGAATATTGTACATTTATTTGGTTAATATATCAAGGTATAACAGAACAATGTATTAAAGATTGTGTACAAGGAAGCAAGCGGACCAAACTGATGAGTTTTGAACCAGACGGCTTGACACTAAAAAAGTTTAATTATTCTCTTCTTCCTTTCCATACCTTGAATTCGATCTACATTACAAAACCTCGAAATAAGAGAAATATATGTCACTTTCTGCATTTTATTAAAGAAAAAATAATAGTGTTACAATTCCTGAATGCATACAGTTAATGTTCATTCACATAATCAGGTAAGAACTAATAGGAATAAAGTCACTACGATGATTATTTTATGAGAAAAATGCCCGGATTTCACGTGCTCACTAAAATACAATAAATACATCGTCAATATTGTCCTGGTTCACTTTTTATTCTTAAAATACCAAATTGAGAGAGTCATTGCTGAGATTTGAACCGCGGTATGGGCGGCAGGTCCCAGTAGATACAGGTATGATGCCGGGTTCCACCATGTAATTACGTACGGTGCATTTACTGAGATATATATAAGAGTTAACCAAACACCCATCTTTACAGCATCCTGCCAGGTCTTCAAATACCAATACTTTCTGAAAGTTACAAAAGATAAAACTTCTATAATTATCTTAGATACAAATTTTTATTACATGTTTTTCAGCGAACTATTGA
The DNA here is from genome assembly GCF_021730395.1 of Mercenaria mercenaria. Lineage (NCBI taxonomy): Eukaryota > Metazoa > Mollusca > Bivalvia > Venerida > Veneridae > Mercenaria > Mercenaria mercenaria. Next base: position 64,098,859 of record NC_069363.1, on the reverse strand, counting down.
AATATTAGAATGAAAAATATCTGTTATTTTGCAGAACATGCTATTCTACAAAAACATTTACAAAAAGGAAAATGATATGTTGGAAACAAAAAGAAAATCTGTATGCACAACCTATAGATCTTCATTTTCCTTGTAATAGAGTGAACTATCAAGTTGCCTAAGAAGTTCAGTATGAATTACGTCTTTTGCATCGCTGAAATTCATATTGACCTTTTGGTAACATTTTAATGATGAATTATTTGTATACATATACGTCTAATAATATCTAGGATAGTGGTTCTGAGACAAAGTTACAGGGTACCAGTCAGAGCTGAAAGTCAGGTGAACTGAAAGTGTTTCAGATAAAATCTACAACCTCAGAAGAAGAGAAGAAGAAAAAAGATTGAAAGGGAATGCAGTTTATCAAGACCTTCCAATGTTTCTGCTGAAATAACGTTTAACGTGCGTGCGTGTGTATTGATATTTCAGAAAAATACATCACAAGATTTACAGAAGAACTTGGCTGGAAAAGACAGAAAATAGCCACAAGATTACTTAAACATATGTATAGCTTTTATATAAAAAATAACCTACTCGACAAGTCTGAATATCAGTAGGAATAACAGTATATTGCAGCCAATGGACGTGTAGAGGGATCGCTCTCCGGGTCCCAGGAACCAGGGGGTAAACATGTAGTAGAGAATACTGACACACTCAGCTGCTGCAACACCTGCTACCATGGCAGCAGTGCTCGCTTTTCCACCGCGGAGATTCATCGTGATAACCCTGAAGATAGAGTAAATAAATAATACGACTTGCTTATAATTTAAAGGCACTGACCTGCAGATCGTACCACAACGAAAATAAAATAATTTGTTTTAGATATCAGAAAAATGTTTTTTCTTTTATATATTTATATTGAACGAATAAAGTATTATTCTCTCTGGTGTATTGGTCTAGCACGCAGGAAAGTCTTTATTGCCGAGGCACCCGGGTTTGATTTCCAACACAGACTCTGTGTGTTTTTTTTTTTTTGTTGTTTTTTTTTCTTCTTAATTTTGTATTTTTTAAGATAGTTAAGAACGCAACTCGTGTTCTAATTCTCATAATATGATTAAACTTCATTTTTGAAGATCCTTCTCAGCCAAAATCTGGAGTCCGGTTATCCATACTTATTAGGATGTTAATTATTATAACTGTGGTTGTATTAAGTCAGCTCCGATTTCGGAGAACGGAAATCTAACACTTATTGATGATATGAAATATACGAGAATTATTTGCATCAGTCAATATATTTACATGTAAAGTGAGTATTTAATATGTCGGTAAAGATATTTAGCGTACAGAGCATGAACGTTTTTGTAGCTTCATTGCACACAACGTTTGATCAAAGTGTCTCACAAGAATGATTTATGTAAGAGCGCCACTTTCACAATTTGTGGGAAAAAAATCGGTTTTAAGGCAAATTTTCAGAAATAACGATTTTGAGACAAAATATTAATGATAACAAAATGCATTTTTAACACAACTTCTTAAGTAACTTAAAACTGAAGTAAAGATTTACGTACCGTAAATTAAATCCTGCAAAGTGAAGTAAAACCAATCCTTAAGTTAAAAGAAAACAAACATTTGCACCTGAAAATCAAATATTAATGAAGTTTACAGCCATGTATGGCTGTGTAAACATGACACGTATACGATATACAATACTACTGACTTATTAATAGGGCAGGACGTTTTTGCTCTATAAAAGGAGCAATTTATCATAGGATGGCATACATACCTTAATGGAAAAATGTTGGCTTATTTTTATCGCTAGACCATAAATATGAGTAGATAGGTAAGTAGGAAATCTTATTAGTGCAATCACCTGTCACGCGTTTGACAGCGAGGCGATGCGGAACGCTTCAAAACGAGACACACAAAAATACGTAAAAAAACTGTCAAGTTTAAATCTCGGATTTCTGTATTAAATTGTTTAAAGGTGGTCAATTACATTTGTCACGGGGTTGTAGCGATATATTCAGCATAAATGCATTAGAAATGCAACTGTGTAAAATAATTATTACCTCCCTTTAGCTTAGCAAGATAGACCGGAAATATAAATGTTGTTAATGAATAAAATGCGGTTTAACATTCCTTTTTATTCAGATGGTGCAAATATCACGACATCTGTAAATGAAAATGTACAGATGGAAATCATTGAATTTTAAAACGAATGTAATTCCTTTGTTCTTTAAATACTTTCATTTTTAATCAAGGGTATTAGTTAATAATTAATTAACTCTATGTAACGGCCTTTTTTCCTTGAATAAATTTCTAACATATTATACAAATTTTGCAGAAACTGTCATAAAAACTGCTTTACTGGGATTAGTCACCTTAAAGGGTTAGCGCAAGTTTTTTTAAAAAGCGACCATGAGGATCTTCCATACCTGTGTAATTTGGAAAAAATGGAACTGCAAAGGGCACATCAGCCCTTTATATTATGATAACAACCAATACACAACCAAAGGGAATTAACTCAATCATTATGCACATATTAATCATTGTTATTTGTTATGCAGCCAAAATAAAAAAAAAGTAATCTTATTTTAAATGACTTTCTGCTATTGTAAATGGTGTTGACTTTCGATAACACCATTCCTTATTGAATATTTCATGAAACGTGAAAAATCTATAGCTCGAACAATTAATAAAAGATACGCGTCTTCTTGCGTACAATCATGACGGCTCATCTATGAATTTCAAACAAAATCCATCAAGTGAATGATTATTCTAGCATAAAATTGTTGTTGCCATCGTTTATCAACGGGGTGTTTTAACAGGAAAGTAAACGTGTGTTATTAAGGAAGTGTTGTTAACAATACTAATATATGCGCATTGTTAGACCTCAGAGCGCTTCCCAAGGCAAGGGGCATTATACGCACCTCACAACACCTTCATTCCGCATAAAGCTTCCCGGTATTGTTATGCGGAGGACATGGACATACTATATTGAGCGAGTCGGACAACATTCCGCATAAAGCTTCCCGGTAGTATTATGCGGAGGACATGGACACTGAGCGAGTCGGACAACATTCCGCATAAAGCTTCCCAGTAGTATTATGAGGAGGACATGGACATTGAGCGAGTCGGACAACATTCCGCATAAAGCTTCCCGGTATTGTTATGCGGAGGACATGGACATACTATATTGAGCAAGTCGAACAACATTCCGCATAAAGCTCTTGTCAACATAATCTCTTATCCACCAAGCAATATAATAATTTATTATGAACATCGTTATCTAATATATTGATCACCTAGTCCTGTTTGACCCCATTATCACGATTGTAAATCCAACTGCATTTATGAGCTTTAATTCTTCTGCTTGTCCGCCCGCCAATCCGACAATAACTTTCAAATTGATAAAACTAGCAGAGCAAAATGACCGCATAAATTTAATTATCTCCCATTTTATTCTTAATTTGTACAATTTTTGTCTGGAAAATAACTTTGCAAATAATAAATGAAATAGAAGGAACAATACTGAGGCGATGTAAGCACATCTAGACCTCTTTCCATATGTATATTCTCCCTCCTTGTACGTATTTATTCGATTCATATACAGACTTTTAATAATGCCCGGAGAGGCACCAGGAGTTTGTTCCCACCATTTATTATAGTTATACCTATATAAATACCGTCAAAATACAGCTTCTATTTCACAAGTAAATACGAACAGGCAGAAAAAAATCGTGGATTTTGCCAGGTTGGTTGTGCATCTCTTGTGATCCGACCTGGCAAAGTCAACTCGAGCCGAATACAGCATCCCAGATCAAGCTGCAATTATGATAACCCTATTTTGTCGCTGAAAAGGTCCCCGTATGACCAAACCCGTATTGGTGTCACGTATAAATTGAAACTGGTCTGAGATTTCGTATTTACAGTCCAATATCGCATATATTAGTCTCTCCTCCTGTTGGTCAAGATGTGACAGGAAAGCTGTTTTCTATAGGTAATTAAGAAATAATATATCTCATCCAGTGATTTGTCGTTGAATAAATCATTGTTTGGAGTTCAGATGCGAAGGAATTATATCACGAGGGCGCAGCTCGAGTGATATAATAATACGCATCTGAACGACAAACATTGATTTTTTCAAGAGCAAATCACTAAATGAGATATATATTTTTTCGATTCTAACACGATACCAAGGATTTTTAAGTACATCCTTGACGACATTCACTATAACTTTGACCGTTTTCAATCGGTTTCTTTTTCAGCGCGCCGCTATGCCGTTTGACGCCATGACGTAATAATTGTGACGTCAGAACAGTGATTTGTTGTATAATAATTCACTGTTTTCTGCCTCCTTTATTTAAAAGGAAAATGAATCGGATCGTGTTAGAATATTAATTTTACATTTTAACAGTTCTGAATCTTACTGACGAAATAAAAAACAACTGTGGCACTAGAGTTGTATCTTTTTATAATTTACACCCGTATTGATGACGTAGTTTTGAATGTAGTTTTGAACGTCATCTAGATTTCACGGAGGGAAGCATCCTAGACATTCTACAAATTTGGCCATAGATATACATATAACCATTTCGGTGTTCCAGTTTTTATATCAGTTTACTGTGCACGTTTGTTTTGAACTCACGTGACCCTGTTTCATTTGTTTTGTAGATTATTTGTCGACAGACATTTATATGTCGGCAGACATTCTGATAAGTTTCGTGAAGATCGGATTGATATTGTGGCATATAGAATAATCCAAATTGTTTTCCAAGATTTAATCTAGTGACTTTTTTCACACAACGTGGCCAATTTTCGAGCTTTTACACGATCTCAAAAGTCAAATTTTGTCATTAACAACATTATCATCATTATCATCATCAGCAGCAGCAGCTACAGCAGCAGCATGCAGCAACAACAGAAGTAGCAGCAGTATGAGGCGTTCCTCTTTATCACCACCCTCAATAGAAACAACAACTACTGTATTACATATTAATCGTCACCATTAGCATTCAAGTACATGTATCATCATCACTTACAAATTAAGGTACCCCAATAAAGTAGGCCTACTTATGTAACACAATGATTTATATTATTATTCTTAAGACTTTGTAAGATTTATAACAAAAGTATTTTAGTTTCATTTTGTTTTGGAAAGCGTTTCAAAAATTTTATAGGAATATGCCAGAAAATTTCGAGATTTAATGTTTGGTGAGTGGTGAGTTTCGAGTTAAAAAAGTGAGTTTCGAGTAAAAAAAGTGAGTTTCGAGTTAAAAAAAAGTGAGTTTCGAGTTGAACCTTTAAAAAGGTGAGTTTCGAGTTAAAAAAGGTGAGTTTCGAGTTTAAAAAAGTGAGTTTCGAGTTGAACCTTTAAAAAAGTGAGTTTCGAGCTTAAAAAAGTGAGTTTCGAGTTAAAAAATGTGAGTTTCGAGTTAAACCTAAAAAAAGTGAGTTTCGAGTTAAATCTAAAAAAGTGAGTTTCGAGTTAAAGAAGTGATCTACGAGTAAGAAAATGCGAGCTTCTGGACAAAATATGGAGTGTTTCAATATAGATATGTTTCAAGTATATCTATCAAGGGTCCGTGCTGGGACTGGTATTTCCAGAATCTGCTACTTCTCTGTATAGGACTTAATAATATTTGTATCTTATAAAGCATGGATTTACTAACTGATACCACAAAAACACAGAGGTGATTACTGAGGGTAAATTGTGAAATATCTGTCTACCGAATACGGCATGTTCTAAACTCTGGCCTGGACTGGCCTGGCCCGGCCTGGCCCGATGAGCCAAATTTTCGAGTAGGTCGGGCCAGGCCAGGCCAGGCCAGGCTAGGCCAGGCTAGATTTTATTGTACATATAGAAATGAATGACATAATATGTAAATATACAATTACAGTAGCAGGCAGTATTAACCTGTATTGTTTATTTGCTGCAGGTCAAACAGAATGAGAAACCAGTCCTCTGGAGAATCATTAATTAGCCATCATTCATCTTATGCCAGAGATTAGAACATGTCATTTGAAATAGGGATTTGCACTGAAGAAAATGGTGTAACTCAATGATAACAACCAGGTTTTTTCTGTAATCAGATTACTTAAAGTCAACTTTAACACTTAGTTTTAAAACTAATGCATAATTTTATTAATAAGTTTATCTGCTGCAATATAGCTGAATATTTGCATGCAATGAATGCATCTGTTTGGGAATTGTAATTAAAGGCTGTGTCCCTACTATCCTTAGCTGACCTCTTAACTGTTCAGTTGAACTTTTAATGTGTGTTTGGTTTAATCAAGCTGATGTTCAATTTATGGATGAGTAATAAAACTAATATTCACTGTGGTCGCGGCGGGGGGGGGGGGGGGGGGGGGGTGGCATTTTAGATTATTTGATAGTTTTCTAACACAAAAATTAATTAGCATCTAAGTTTTCTTTTCACTTCCTGTGATAAAGTCACGAGAGCTGTTGCAGAGCTCTGAAACCCTCCACCACCCCACTACTGGCGCCGGCATTTGTCTGTTCATCTGTCTATTTGGAAGGAAGTAATGATTTTCACTTAGTCTCTAAATGTCCCTTCACAACTCCCTCCCATCTTTGTTGCAGTTCTTAAATTTTTTTTGAGATGAGTCCTGTTTTATATTTTTACTTTTGACAGTTTTTACTTTTACTTGACTGTGTTTCTCAGTATTGTTTCTTACTCATCAAGACTTCATCCACAACACATCCCATCCCCAATAACTGCCATTCAGAGTCTTTTCATCTTTGTGGCCCATCTTCGTTGTCAATGGAGAACTAGTGGTTGATATGTTAAGCGACCTAATCTTTATTCTTGATAAATATATGCATGTAAATCATTTTAGTATGTAATATCTTGTTATGTTATATATTACAAAAATATTTATCATTGTGTTTATGTTATTTCTAATTTTCTTGAGCCTGTTTCATAAAACTTTGTAGGATTATTTTTCACATACTTGGAACAATATAAAAGCAGTCTTACAAAAAATATTTAGTATGTATATAACCTAGACTACAAAATTTATTTATCACTTCCCCACATCATATTATCCCAGATCCGGAACGGGGATAACAGTTGTTGTTCGTAAGTATTGACAGGTTGCACTCAAATGACCAAAATGGTGCGAGGAACCAAAACATCTTGTCTACTAAATTTAATTACCAGATGATTCACCCATTTCGTTCATTAACTAATGGCCAAACAACCGTTATTTTAAACACCCTTTATCGTCAGAATCGAACATTAGTCTGATCATTGGGAGATGTCAAATGTGCTAGTAGTGGCAGTTCAGTTTTGGCATGGATATTAGCAGAATACAACAGAAAAGAACGAAGAATTTATTTAGATTTAAGATTTATCGTCTTATACAAATCAGCAGATAGATACAATGCAAATAAATGACAGAATAAATATTATTAAAATCATAAGCGGGTGAAAATTATATAACTGTTTGAACACTTTAAACAGTCGTCTCTTAAAAGATTTGCTTTGATAGACGATGTAATAGTGTCTTATTAGAGAGTATAAAATAGTTGTATACTATATCAGCCTGCGGAATGTACTGCACTTCTGTCTCAAGAGTATGCATCACGAACCAGCAAAAATGTATTTCCCGTTAAATATTTATTTTGTTTTATATTGCAGACTGTTTATTTAAACTCATTAAGTATTTTATAACTCGTTATTAGAATTTAACGTGATATTCACGTTTTTAAAATATAAGTCGAAACTCACATTTTTTTAACTCGAAACTCACTTTTTTTAACTCGAAACTCACTTTTTAAAATTTAACTCGAAACTCACTTTTTTAACTCGAAACTCACTTTTTAAAATTTAACTCGAAACTCACTTTCTTTAACTCGAAACTCACTTTTTTAACTCGAAACTCACTTTTTAAAATTTAACTCGAAACTCACTTTTTTAACTCGAAACTCACTTTTTAAAATTTAACTCGAAACTCACTTTCTTTAACTCGAAACTCACTTTTTTAACTCGAAACTCACTTTTTAAAATTTAACTCGAAACTCACTTTCTTTAACTCGAAACTCACTTTTTTTAACTCGAAACTCACTTTTTTAACTCGAAACTCACTTTTTTAAAACTCGAAACTCACTTCTTTAACTCGAAACTCACTTTTTTTAACTCGAAACTCACTTTTTTAACTCGAAACTCACTACTCGAAAGAAAGAAATCCTCGAAAATTTCTTATCAGTCAAACGTCAACTATTTGGTGCCATCCAATTCCTAATTGGCCAAGCATTACACGAACGGGAATCCTTTATGATGTTGTCAATGCAATGCACCGTCAACTATCAATTATCGTCGGATCTCCTTATAAACAGACGGAAACACAGCTGGCGAAGAACTGTTCATTATCGGTGTGATCTAATGTTGATTTATAAAAGTGGAATAGTGGCTCGATTTGCTTTTAAATGGCGATTAACATTGGAAAGTGTGTATCTCGTTAGTGATATTGATACACAGTTTGAAAATGTAAACTTGAATTTCTAGTGGCAGTGTTTGTATCTGTTTGCAGTTTTGTGATTGTTTTGAGTGCGTTTTCTTTGCATAGTCGGCCTACTAGAACATCTTCGAGATTTTCGTCACTGTTTCCACGGCAGCTGTTCACTTTTTTAGAACGTACAACCATACAGATGATAATCAGTCAAATCTTGGCCGGTTTTGGTGACAAAAAATGGTATCAAACTGTAACTGAAACCTTCCTAATCAAGGTCCTGCACCAGCATTTACCAAGAATGAAGAATTGCAATTGATGAAGCATGTAACTTGCATATAATATGGCCAGTATAGGTTGTGGTTATTCTCGAAGTAAATCTTTAGCCCTTGCGATCACCCTTGGTAAGAAAAACGAAGAAGACCCGGCATTTGCACCACCATGGTACTCTGGAATCAAGAAAAGGAATTCAGATCTTGGGCCCAGAAGTTTGAGCAAATGTACGTCTGACAAGGTATTAAACAACTATTTTGCAGAGTTCAGTAACGAAACGAAAGATAATGGGCTGCTTGAAAAACCAGAGAATATTTGGAATTTAGACGAGACAGGCATAGTGATGGAACACAACCCTCCCAAAGTTTTTTTTTGAAGGGATATACTCCTCGGACTTTCACATCTTGCAGGGGTAAGTGACTGTAACAATATTAGGGTGTGGAAGTGCGGCAGGTACCAGGGTTCCCCCATACTATATCTTTCCTGATAAACGTTGGAATGATGAACTTTTGAATGGGGGCATGTCCAGGAGCATCAGGAGAAATGTCTGCTTCAGGTTGGACTTACTCCACAATCTTATTGCAGTTCTTCAGAACTCATATGAACATGACCCATATAAGATGGGCTGAAGACCATAATGTGATTTTCTTTGTGTTGCCTCCACACACTTCTCATGTGACCCAGCCGCTGGACGGCTGATTCGGCCCATTGGAAAAGTCCTATAACAGTGAATGCCAATTGTATCTCCGCAATGATCCTGGGATGCGTATCACTCGCTACAATGGTGCTGCTATATCAAGCAAAGTCTACAATAAAAGTCTGTCACCAGAAAATTTAATATCATCTTTCAAAAAAAAAAAAAAAAAAAAGAAGGCATATACCAACTTAACAAAATAATTTTATCAAGAGAAAGAAAATGACCTGGAAACTGAAAATAAAACAAGCTTCTTGGAAACCAAGAAAATTATTGTGAAAGAAGTTCAAAAGAAAAGGAAAATGGCACCATCAGTCACCTTCCTGAAAAAAATGTTCAGACTGATGAACCATCTAAGAAGTTAAAGAAATCATCAAAAATGATCAAAGAAGAATCTTGCGCAACTAAGAAATCTGCCAACTTAAAAAGTAAGGTATCAGGTTCACCAGAATCAAGTACTTCTGGCACTAACCTAGATAACAGGCCCGGTTTTATTGTCGACTCTGAAGATAATGATGGAAGCGAGTGTGAAGACATAGACGACACTGCGAAACTGAAGTCTGTTGCGTATGCAATAGTTTTAGCCCAAAAGATTTGAATCTTGCATACTAGTATTACAATCACTTTCCGCACCTGCAATTGCATCAATGTGCTAGAAGTCAGCTCCGAAACGTGTTGCTACTGGTAAGTCAGCGTCATAGAAACAGACGTTGCGTTTGTGACGTAACAATCAAACGTTTGATAGACGTAACGTAACGTACGTCATTTACGGTACAATACAGCCATTTCCCGTCCTGTAGAGGCTGGATATTGAGATACGTTAACACTAAAATTATGATTCGATTTTATGCAATTTACTGCAATACTGATATGTCTCTGTTGTATTTCACGAGCAGCGCAGCAGCTCTCCTTGGACGTAACTGCGCAAATGGTCTTGAGCTTGTTCAAGAGCCTATTATTTCTGTAAAAATTCCTGAGACAGACAGAATGCCCTGGCGCTGACTACTTTTCCTTATTATTTGATTTCTTGTTTTTCCCCGTTAAGGGGAGTGGGCCGATCCCCGGAGGTACTGCAATACCGGGCCAACCCGTGGCGAGAGCGGAGCAAGCCCCTAACATCTCACCTGTGTCCAAAAATCAGTTTAATATCGAAGTCCCCCATTGGGGGACGTATCAGATATTAAGCTGATAAGAACAGATACTACACTTTGATCTTAGCCAAAAGGCCGAGAAGCGATAGTGCTCACTTCTCGTCCAAGCTATTTATTCAGCGCCTTTATGACAATCTCGCGGTGACAGGTAAATAGCATGCACCCGACTTATACCCTCTGTCTCCGCCTGTTAGGCCTTAACACCACCAAAAGCTGCTGATTTTGAGGATCATCGGCGGTGGTGCGACCAATGCAGCTGTTTTAGCTTGGTGTCAGAGTGAATTACACTAGTTGAAACGTTTTCAGTACGTTTCCATACGTTATGTGCGTATTTTACTATGTTTTCGCGACAACGTGAACACATTTAGAAATACTTCGTACAGTTGGAGGCCCTATAGTGTGAACAATTTCTTGTTGATAACGAAACAACACATTTGGCTACTTCAGACATTATTATTACTAAAATTGTGAAGAAATAAAAACGTGTTTGCGCATGCGCAGAGAAATGAAACAAGTTTACCGCGTTTCGTCGCACGATATTACGTGCATCCGAATAAAATTATAACGTTGCAGTTGTTGTCATTATTACTATTATTATTATTATTATTATTATTATTATTATCATCATCATCATCATCCTTATCATCATCATCATCATCATCATTTTCATCATCGTTGTTGTTGTTGTTGTTAATGCCGCATTTCTTTCTTTCTTTCATAATAATAAAAAGATTACTTACCAGAGAGATCGCATTCTGTGTTTCTTTAAAGACGCCAGCGTCTAGGAGACCAGCGTCACAGTTCTGACGTAACAGACAGACGCTGAGCGTTTATAGCTAGAACAAGTTCATCATCAGTTCAAAGTGTTTTATAAGATACATTTTGTATAGATATGAATGCTGTCGCTGCTGTTGCTGATATCCTCCTCCGCCTCATCATCATCATCATCATCAGCATCATCAGACCTGTGTGTGCGGCTGTTGTTATTAATATAATCATTACTAGTATTACAATCACTTTCCGCACCTGCAATTGCATCAATGTGCTAGAAGTCAGCTCCGAAACGTGTTGCTACCGGTAAGTCAGCGTCATAGAAACAGACGTTGCGTTTGTGACGTAACAATCGGACGTTTGATAGACGTAACGTAACGTACGTCATTTACGGTACAATACAGCCATTTCCCGTCCTGTAGAGGCTGGATATTGCGATACGTTAACACTAAAATTATGATTCGATTTTATGCAACTTACTGCAATACTGATATGTCTCTATTGTATTTCACGAGCAGCGCAGCAGCTCTCCTTGGACGTAATTGCGCAAATGGTCTTGAGCTTGTTAAAGAGCCTATTATTTCTGTAAAAGTTCCTGAGACAGACAGAATGCCCTGGCGCTGACTACTTTTTCTTATTATTTGATTTCTTGTTTTTCCCCGTTAAGGGGAGTGGGCCGATCCCGGAGGTACTGCAATACCGGGCCAACCCGTGGCGAGAGCGGAGCAAGCCCCTAACATCTCACCTGTGTCCAAAAATCAGTTTAATATCGAAGTCCCCCATTGGGGGACGTATCAGATATTAAGCTGATAAGAACAGATACTACACTTTGATCTTAGCCAAAAGGCCGAGAAGCGATAGTGCTCCCTCCTCGTCCAAGCTATTTATTCAGCGCCTTTATGACAATCTCGCGGTGACAGGTAAATAGCATGCACCCGACTTATACCCTCTGTCTCCGTCTGTTAGGCCTTAACACCACCAAAAGCTGCTGATTTTGAGGATCACCGGCGGTGGTGCGACCAATGCAGCTGTTTTAGCTTGGTGTCAGAGTGAATTACACTAGTTGAAACGTTTTCAGTACGTTTCCATACGTTATGTGCGTATTTTACTATGTTTTCGCGACAACGTGAACACATTTAGAAATACTTCGTACAGTTGGAGGCCCTATAGTGTGAACAATTTCTTGTTGATAACGAAACAACACATTTGGCTACTTCAGACATTATTATTACTAAAATTGTGAAGAAATAAAAACGTGTTTGCGCATGCGCAGAGAAATGAAACAAGTTTACCGCGTTTCGTCGCACGATATTACGTGCATCCGAATAAAATTATAACGTTGCCGTTGTTGTCATTATTACTATTATTCTTATCATCATCATCATCATCATCATCATCATCATCATCATATCATCATCGTTGTTGTTGTTAATGACGCATTTCTTTCTTTCTTTCATAATAATAAAAGGATTACTTACCAGAGAGATCGCATTCTGTGTTTCTTTAAAGACGCCAGCGTCTAGGAGACCAGCGTCACAGTTCTGACGTAACAGACAGACGCTGAGCGTTTATAGCTGTACGTTACTAACGTCCAGTTAGCTCATTTTTACTGCCTGAAAATAAGAAAAATGTCATTTAAGAACAAGTTCATCATCAGTTCAAAGTGTTTTATAAGATACATTTTGTATAGGTATGAATGCTGTCGCTGCTGTTGCTGATATCCTCCTCCGCCTCATCATCATCATCATCATCATCTTCATCATCAGCATCATCAGACCTGTGTGTGCGGCTGTTGTTATTAATATAATCATTACTAGTATTACAATCACTTTCCGCACCTGCAATTGCATCAATGTGCTAGAAGTCAGCTCCGAAACGTGTTGCTACTGGTAAGTCAGCGTCATAGAAACAGACGTTGCGTTTGTGACGTAACAATCGGACGTTTGATAGACGTAACGTAACGTACGTCATTTACGGTACAATACAGCCATTTCCCGTCCTGTAGAGGCTGGATATTGCGATACGTTAACACTAAAATTATGATTCGATTTTACGCAATTTACTGCAATACTGATATGTCTCTGTTGTATTTCACGAGCAGCGCAGCAGCTCTCCTTGGACGTAACTGCGCAAATGGTCTTGAGCTTGTTCAAGAGCCTATTATTTCTGTAAAAATTCCTGAGACAGACAGAATGCCCTGGCGCTGACTACTTTTCCTTATTATTTGATTTCTTGTTTTTCCCCGTTAAGGGGAGTGGGCCGATCCCCGGAGGTACTGCAATACCGGGCCAACCCGTGGCGAGAGCGGAGCAAGCCCCTAACATCTCACCTGTGTCCAAAAATCAGTTTAATATCGAAGTTCCCCCTTTGGGGGACGTATCAGATATTAAGCTGATAAGAACAGATACTACACTTTGATCTTAGCCAAAAGGCCGAGAAGCGATAGTGCTCCCTCCTCGTCCAAGCTATTTATTCAGCGCCTTTATGACAATCTCGCGGTGACAGGTAAATAGCATGCACCCGACTTATACCCTCTGTCTCCGTCTGTTAGGCCTTAACACCACCAAAAGCTGCTGATTTTGAGGATCACCGGCGGTGGTGCGACCAATGCAGCTGTTTTAGCTTGGTGTCAGAGTGAATTACACTAGTTGAAACGTTTTCAGTACGTTTCCATACGTTATGTGCGTATTTTACTATGTTTTCGCGACAACGTGAACACATTTAGAAATACTTCGTACAGTTGGAGGCCCTATAGTGTGAACAATTTCTTGTTGATAACGAAACAACACATTTGGCTACTTCAGACATTATTATTACTAAAATTATGAAGAAATAAAAACGTGTTTGCGCATGCGCAGAGAAATGAAAACAAGTTTACCGTGTTTCGTCGCACGATAAAACATGCATCCGAATAAAATTATAACGTTGCCGTTGTTGTCATTATTACTATTATTATTATTATTATTATCATCATCATCATCATCATCATCATCATCATCATCATCATCATTATCATTATCATCATCGTTGTTGTTGTTAATGACGCATTTCTTTCTTTCTTTCATAATAATAAAAAGATTACTTACCAGAGAGATCGAATTCTGTGTTTCTTTAAAGACGCCAGCGTCTAGGAGACCAGTGTCACAGTTCTGACGTAACAGACAGACGCTGAGCGTTTATAGCTGTACGTTACTAACGTCCAGTTAGCTCATTTTTACTGCCTGAAAATAAGAAAAATGTCATTTAAGAACAAGTTCATCATCAGTTCAAAGTGCTTTATAAGATACATTCCGTATAGATATGAATGCTGTCGCTGCTGTTGCTGATATCCTCCTCCGCCTCATCATCATCATCATCATCTTCATCATCAGCATCATCAGACCTGTGTGTGCGGCTGTTGTTATTAATATAATCATTACTAGTATTACAATCAATTTCCGCACCTGCAATTGCATCAATGTGCTAGAAGTCAGCTCCGAAACGTGTTGCTACTGGTAAGTCAGCGTCATAGAAACAGACGTTGCGTTTGTGACGTAACAATCGGACGTTTGATAGACGTAACGTCACGTACGTCATTTACGGTACAATACAGCCATTTCCCGTCCTGTAGAGGCTGGATATTGCGATACGTTAACACTAAAATTATGAGGTTGTACCTCGGAAATAATCACATGGGGTCAATGCTGTGCTAGCGGACACTGGACACATTTAAAATACTGCACAAAAGTCAAACATCTGAGGAGGGCATCAATTTTTCTTTGTCTTCACTGCAGTTATACATAACTAAAATAACAAATATAACAAATATAAGACATAACACAAGTAAAAGTATACTAGATAATTTATTTAATATAACGTTATTGAATAAAATGGGTGTTTTGTTAAAATTTCTCATGCAGAAAATATTTGATGGAAGTTCACTCCAATAACCAGTATAAAATGACGTCATCATTAGTTGTGTAGAAGACTTACATCGGTCATATGTGTCAGAAAAACTGAAAAACGTAAACACTAAACAAAGTTGCAGAAACGTGTTTATATGGACATTAATTATTCCATTTAAACATAAACTAAAATTATCAAAATCATCTCTGGACATGTGAAAGACAATGGATGAATTTACTAATATACGGTACGTTTTTCAGGAGATGTGTATTGTGTTGGTTTGTTTTCACCCTTTAACCACAGGAGTCTGAAATTCTATCAATAAGACCATAGAAGTCTATCTTTACAAAAAATACCCCCTATATATATATAAGATAAACACTTTATATATACATGTATATAGGGGGTATTTTTTGTAAAGATAGACTTCTATGGTCTTATTGATAGAATTTCAGACTCCTGTGCTTTAACTTTGATTACACCGGTATGCCTGATCGGTCCAGGTCCCGGTATCACCATGATAGACCCAATTAGCTTTCGCCTAGGCCCTCGTCTTCGTCAATGTTACTACGCCCTAGATAGTAAAAATATATATTTCTTTTATAATGAATTGTGGTAGATCTAGATCTAAATAAGATAGAGATTAAAGCTTTTAAATATTTCCAATATTTTTTCGGTTAGTGTAGCCAACTGATGAAGAGTTCATGGAATGTCGCATGATCACGACACATAGTATGACGTCATAATTTCATTGAATCTTACCTTGCATTTCTATGCTTGGAATAAATTGCAATCACTGGACAATTTAACTAAATTACATCGTAAATCAAGATTAATAGATGTGTAACGGAAAAATATTGTAGACGGGTTGCTTCAACAATCAAACAATAAGTACATTATAAATATATGCAAAATACAGAAAAATGGTGGTGGGTTGGTAAGAGGTAGATAAAAGGGTCAGATGTAGGGGGAAGGTAGAGCAAGGATGAATATTTAACAGGAAAAGCCACGTTCCTTAAACGCAGTATTCCCACAACAACGTCGCACGCACGCACGCACGCACACACACACACAGTAAGAAAAACAACACTGTGGGACATCGCCCGTAATAAATACGCACAAATACACATACACACACAAATAAATAGGAAAACAACAGCAGGGCACCGCCTTAGGACGATCCGGCGGTCAAAATTATGGTGCGCACGATGACTTACTCTTGATAAAAGGAGAGAGGTAGCAAATGCAAGGGAGCATAAATGCAAGGGATGGGATGGGGCTATAGGGGTAATGGGGGTAGTGAGGGGAAACAGGGAAAAACGCTAACAACAAACACAACACAAAGTACGAGACAGACTGAAAACAAGTTGCAAATAGGGGCACCGCCTTGAAACGGTCAGTAACCTATAAAAAGGAAACTTTGGGTTTAAACGCGTTTAGGGCATGCCAACCTCGCACTTTCCCTATTTTCAACAAGTTAGACAAGACAGTATAAATGAAATCACTCCCCCGCTGATAAAGGCTCTACTATTAGTGACAAAATACCAGATCGTTTAAAGTAAAACACAGGGTCAATCTTAAGTATAATTACACTATTGTCTGAAGTCAAGAGCTTAACTTTTAAGGGCATGACTGAGCAAGCTGCAAGACAAAATTCCACTACCTCCGTCCGTTTTCAGGAGAAAAGCATCAAGTAGTCTTACACTTTATGTCATCGCACCATCAAATAGGAAAGCGTAGCGATTTACTGTAGAGGAGTCAATCACCAAATATGCACTGTGCTTAACGATTTTCGTATTATATCCTCCTTTGATAAATATTTTGACACATATTAAAATGTAGTGATAATGCATGTTTTACGTGTTATAACGTCTGCATATTCCTGAGAGGTTCTGAAGATGTTATAACTGCGCTAACGCTATTCTAGCATACAACGCGTAAAAACTGATAAATGAATACAATGTCACTCAAAGTCATTAAAGTTTCATGAAATACGCGGGAATGTCCGAGTTGTTTTTACGTTGACGTCCTTTCGTTTTGTATTATCCGTTTTAGGACTTATTGACGTTTACGCTTTGCAACGGAACGCGCATATATAAAAAGGTGTTTTAACAGCATGCGAGCGCGAGAATCTCTCTGTTAGCACACATTTTCTATCCTGTCAAAACACCCCCGAAAAGTGACAAGAAGGGCAGTATTATGCTAGAATAAACGATCAACAACAAAAATATGTTCTGTAAGTAAATTCGAGGTGTTAATTGACCTTTAATAAAGTAGGTTCTGTTTCCTAATGTTAATTTACCAACAATGGTTTGCAGCCATATTTCAGGTCTAGTAACATGGCTTATCAGTAAGATGCTGCTGTACCTTACCACATGTATGCTAATAACCGTCCAGAGGATGTAATAGAGGTATGAGATGGCACTTCTTAACAGTCAATTCACTTGCTTTATAACGAAATGAAAAACTGTCCAATTGCAAATGTTGCCTGCATTACAATGTATATTACTTTATTTATTAACAATTTAAAGTTCAGTTAAAAAACAGCAACAGTAGATTACTTTATTTGAATACTAATTTCAATTAAAGTAGCCAGTAAATGACTGAACCCAGCATTGAAATCAAGTACTTTTTTTCTTTTCAAGCTGAGTTGCAGATTTGGACATTGTTGCCAAATGTGTTGTTGGAGATGCAAACCTTCCCGAGGTAATTATTATAGAAGATCAGCTAATCATAGTTACACAAATGTATGCCATACACATGAAATACATCATAGCTGACCCTGTTTTTGAAGTCACCTAAATGAAGCAGTTACCTGCATTATGTAGCCAACACAAAGGTACCCCTGTTGGCAATTTTTATCTTAAATATTCCTGTATTAAGTAGCTACCTGCTTTAAGTGGAAACCTTGGTAGGCTTAATCGTGCTTGATATTTATAATTAAAACTATAACTACTAGCACCCTGGTGTAGGGGTAGAGTGTCAGACTACAAACCCAGGGGTAGCAGGTTCAATACATGATAGCAGAATTTGACTGCAACTTTCTCAATTCATTCTTTTGCGGCAAGAGTACTGGTCAGAACTCCAAGAAGCAGTCATCACGAGTAAAGTTAATACAAATTGCAAGTACTTGAGTCTACAATGTATGTAAAATATGTTTGAACTTATTGAGAGACATTTTGGTGAATCGAAATAGCAGTTACAAAAGAAGGTTGTGGCGAAGAGTGGAAAGGTACACAAAACTTGATTTCCGACACTCCATCAAAGGCATGTAAAGGGTACAGGTATGTGAGGCCAGCTGGGACCTTACAAGAAGCACACCCGAAAGAGCCAGGGACAGTCCTAAGAAAAGGACACCCATACTAGTTACCGGTACACCCAAAATTGTAAATCTACCGGGTAAAAGATCTTGCTCTGCCCCATCAGTGTGGCAGAACAACAAATGTGTCTGCGGAGTACATGTCCAAGGACAAAGAATTTAGAAAAAAGCACAATATTCAAGCAACTTGGCTTGGTTGCGGCCGAGAAGGCTGCAACACTTTGGGTCATGCAGTCTGTTTAAACAAGATAATAAGATCAAGACAGTCAGCTTAGAAAATAAAATTTGACTGTGGCAAACACTGAACAATAGCTCTAGACAGCATTATAACAAGATAACCTACATTGTTATTATACATTTGAAATGTATATACATTTGTCATTGTACTAAGTATGAAATTAAAGTGCACTGAAATCTATCTTTTTTTATCTATTATAACAGTACAATCTTTTTCATGTTTACTGACATATTGCTAATATCCTATATTGTGCTTTTTTACTGTTAACTGGGTTCTTCTGTTAAGGTATGATAGAAGACTGTACATGTATATTCACTTTTCCTTTTTTCTCTGACAGTTTTATTAAAGACTTCTTTCGTTAGCTTTCCTTCTTTATCTGGCATTTTTTTCTGATAACGAATAGATCCTTTTTTGAATTTGAACTTTTGTTTGATTTTCCAGTACTCTGTGGTGTTCCTCGGTCACACACATGACAGGGATATGTGCTGGTTCTTCAGTTAACATATTCTGATAGTATTGTTGCCGTAATGCTTCAGTTTCAGCTGTTATGTTCTCCAGCGAGTCTGATAACTTAATGTCTTTCATTAAGTTTGTATGAGGTGTCACCTGCAATGGGTCTGAGAGGTATGGCCTTAAAGGCGCTCTCACTGGTACAAACTCCTCGTGATTCACTGTTATGTCGGAGGGCAAGTGCTTACTTCCCTGATCAGCGGACTTTCCAGTTGCAGTATTTAGTAACTGCCTCTTGATCCAAAGTAAACAGTGAATAAACATGATGCCTGTTAAAATATGTATGTATTAAGTGTTTATTCAACATCCACAAGTTGATAAATCAAATAGAACAGAGATACTTAAATTGTTTGTATTTAAAAGCACAGTTACTATTCAAGGGCTGTACTAGTCACATACTATTTTTTAAAAAAATAGCGAGTTAAAAGATAGGTATTAATACGAATAATAGTGTTATGAAATTTACTGTAAACAAGGAGACAGTATTATGGTATTATACTACTATAACTAAGAAGTACCTCAATCAAAGAATCCAAATTTCTAAAAACTTTTAACCAGTCGCTCTCTGCAGGTGATAATTCCTCCAGACAAGCAGCCCCACTCTGATAATGTCCTGTTTTACCAGTTCTACTCAATGTCAATGATAACATAGCAGTACCTTTTCATATATCAGGCATCATTTTTTCAATGAACAAATTTACAGCCATAAGTCTCTGGTACCGAAGATGATTTCTATAATAAAATAACGGTGATGATTTTATTCGACCAGCAACAATTAAGTCAGCTATTCCACGCCTATAACCAACTCTGAAAACCATGATTTAATGTATGAAGGTAAATACCATTTGTTGGCAATAAAGGTAATTTGGATTTACCATGCACTCTATCACACCATTCTCAGTACCCTTCAACGGTCGGAACAGTATCCACAAGTTTACAATGTTGAACAAAATGTACAAGAAGTTCATCACATAAAGCAATGTATAATATTTTTAAGAAGCTGAATGTTTTATGGTGATCTAGGCACTCCTTGGCACATTTTTATGCTTTAGGTGTCTTGAATCCAAGTTCATAACACACAGGTTTCATAAATATGTCCCAGTTAATTTCCCTGTGTGCAGAAGGCCAGGCAAAGGTATTAACCAACCAAACTCATATGTTGGACTAACATCATATAGAATATTTGTTCAGATAGGCTTCCTTGCCATAGAATGCCTCATCACAATGTGAACAATGGTAAACATTGAAGTTTTTCCACTATTGTGTAAATTCCCCCAGGACATTCAAGGAATAGTCATTTATTTCACCAGAACATGGGGTTCAATACCTGCTCTGCAAGCAAGATTATACAATATTTCCGATACATTTTTAAAGCTGCTTGTGTTGCAGAGGTCATGTCATTACTGCTCATGAACAGACTCAGTCAAAACGAGTCTGCAATTTTCACCGTTTGCATTGTTCTCGGTGCTTTCGAGGGATCACAACAGCGGGTGTTAAGTGCTGTGTGGCGGCCGTAAAAAGTCGCCCGACTTCATCTCAGTACTGTTATATTTTCTTGTCCTTCGGGATCATTGATTTCAACTCATTTAGATTTGAAGATTGATTACTGCTTAAGCCGGTGCTAGGGGGCATGGGCAGTGTTGCACTTACCATTACTGCTCATGAACAGACTCAATCGAACCGAGTCTGCAATTTTCACTGTTTGCCTTGTTCTCGGTGCTTCCGAGGATCTACTTTTCAGATTTGATTTTATTCCCCAGTTATAAATTTGAATTTGTTAGATTTTAATTCAGTATTCCTGAAGTGGTGGTATGAATTAACCTTTTTGTGATTCTCAGAGAAATCAATGGCATGACATATTAATGCCCCATCGCAATTGGTGCACTTTCTTCCACATGTTTCATTTTGCCCTCCACATTCAATACAAGCATTTTCATTGTGTATGGTAGTTTTTTGTTAAAAAAAAATCTTTTTTCTTTAAGAAAGGCACCGATTTTCCCTAAACAGCTCTTTATCAGACTCGGATTCAACATTAACAAATTCTTTAGATTTTTCATCATTCATTTTCAACGAACAGCCAGTTTTCTGGAGCATACACTGGATTTTTTGCATCAGACCACTTTCATCGATTTTTATATACATTTGACTAGTTATAATACTGGTAGGCAACTTTTTGTCTGATTTAACACGGTGCGACTTCCCTACCACTTGTTCATTATCAAGAACAGCACGCACAGTACCATCAGGAAACTGAACTGGAGTATCTGCCAACTTTGATATCCATCTGGAAAGGTTTGCTTCACCACCTCCAGGATAAAGTTTGGAGTTGTATGCTATAAACTGCTTATTCCTTGATTAAGAATATACAAGACAGTTTTCCTGGAAAGATAATGGTAATATATTAATATTCTTATTCTTACAATCGCATATGACTTCAATTCAATGCATTTAGCAATAAGAGTCTTTTCAAATTTATGTTAGAGATTTTAAGCCACACAGTTTGCGCAGCAATCCAACTAAACATGATGAGCGGTCTTTCAGTCATGCCTCTGGATCATAACTCGGGAGACTCTTCATACTGTACTTCTGAATTACTTAAATTGATACAAATGAAAGATATCGCTCTTAATATCTTCTTCTAAATGCTCACAAATCTCAGCAAACCTTGTGCAAAGGTTAACTGATATATGTTTATTACTACTATCTTCAAAGACATTTTGCACAATATTAGAGTTTGGACAGGATTTATCATTTCCTTTTGTTTCAACTTTTGTAACGCATTCCGAACAAACATGTCGCGTCTTTTTATATAAGAACTGTTTTTCTAGTAAAACTTCACATGTTTTTCGATATGTATTGTTGCTCTATAAAGCTTCTTGTATCTGCCATCTCCCTCTCTGGGTGGACTTGATTTTCTTGTTGGCTGCATGTCTGCAAAATATCAAAAAGTCAAAATCATTTACTTCTATAACATACACGCAAGGGCTGACCCAAAAATATTTCAAATGGTTAAATGCATAATCTAATAAAACATTTATGCATCAACATGGCCATGAACATATTCTTTTTTGCTATAATATCATGTAAAGCTTTAAACTAATTTTGAATTCAATTTCCACTAGAATTTAAAAAAATACATCACAAGTGAATAGGACCCTTTACTTTTGAACCAATCCGTGTTATTTTTTAACACCAACATGGCTACGCATAGACTGGTCGATGAAATGTTACCATGTATATAGAGTAAGACCACATCCACAGCTTCCACTCAAAGTAGTTCCTGAACCAGAGAACACATATCATCCAAATGTATTCAAGATTGTAATGCCTAGTTACCAGTTTGCTTTCCGCTTAGTTGCAATGAAATAACAGCTATGTGCTTAGCTTGTGAAATACAATACGAGGTGCTGCGCTTCTTAATTCGTTCAGTAGTTATTTCAGGATGAAGGTCTCAAAAAAAATTGAAATTTTACACCTTACAAAGTGAGAACCTCTCACGATACTACAATCTTTGTTAGCGTCTTTCGTTAAATTACAAATACAAATAACTGTGTATTTAGCTTGTGGACTACAATAAGAGGTAACGTGCTACCGAATTCGGTCAGTAGTTAGGTCAGTATGACTTCCACAATTTGGACAAAAATTGAACTTTCAATCGGACAAAGCTGTAACCGCACTAAATATTACAAGTATGATTAAAATTGGGCGACTATACTTAAAGTGTTTTCCGCTAAATTGCAATGAAAAAGTAACTGTTTATTTAGCTGGTGAACTGCAATTAGAGGTGCTGCGCTGCCGAATTCCTAAAGTAGTTACGGCAGGATGACGGTGTAAGTTTGGACAAAATTGAAACTTTACACACCACTAAGTGAGAACAGTACACGATAACTGTGAAGTTAGCTTGTCTATTGCAGTTAGAGGTACTGCGCTACCGAATTTGATCTGTAGTAAGAGCAGTACGACAGTCCCAATTTAGGAAGAAAAATGAAATTCCACACTCGACAAAGCATGAACCAAACACGATATTACTATCCTTAGCAATATCGGGCTACTGTGACTAGAGTGTCGTTCGCTCAATTGCAATGAAATAATAACTGTACAAAGCTTCAAAATTACAATTTCCAGTGCTGCGCTGCCGATTTCGTACAGTTGTTAGGGTAGCATGACGGTCTTAATTTGGACAATAATGAAAGTTTACACTGGTCAAAGTGAGTATCGCCTACGATGTTACAAGCCATAGTAATATCTGACAACTGTGACTAAAATGCTTTCCACTGAATTCGAAAATAAATACCTGTTGTGCTTAACTTGTGAATTGCAATTAGAAGTGCTGCGCTGTCTAATGCGTTAAGTAGTTAAGACAGGGTGACGGTCTCTGTTTCAAGAAAAAATCAATTGTTACATCGGACAAAGTGGGAACCTCGCATGATACTGTTTGAAACTTTATATTTCGAACTGGCTAATAGCGGCAGCGTTTGATAGTGTCGCACTATTGCTGAAGTAAACCTTTGTGAATCTTCTTTACCAAATATGAGGTAACTAAGGCTGGCAGGTTTCCTTTCACTCCACTACAGAAGTTATCAACTCCTTTAGGAGATCAACTCCTCTATCTGTAAACATTTCGCAGTATACAAGAATAGTGTGATAACAAGGTGATTTTACCTAGCAGGACTAATATTCATTAATGATAATAATTAAAACCAGCCTCTGGTAGAATTTGATTACTGTCAGTAAGCATCTTTAACACAAAAGAGCAACAGCGTAATCTAGATCCAATGAAAAATAGCAGCTTCATTCAATTAAGAGTTTAAACTGCATATCAAAAGTTTATTTATATGCTTTCCATGCTCATTTTGGAGTCTAGAATTGTCAAAACCAGTGAAAATGACATACAGTGTCCCACAGGGGTCCGTTATCGGACTAAAATTTTTCACAATGTACACAAAACCAGTTGGTGCAATATGCAAGAAACATGGACTGAATCATCATTTTTACCCCGACGATGGACAGCTTTATTTATCTTTCAAACCAACAAATCCGGTCTCTCAAAAGGATGCTTTACGCTGTGTTGAAGACTGTCTCGTAGAAATTGTATCTTGAATGAGCAGCAACATATTTAAAATCAATGCCGATAAAACTGAAGTCATTGTGTTACCTCTCAAAGAAACGAAAAACATATTGAATCGGTTTCTGTGAAAATTGGAGAAGAGAACATTAAACCATCTAAATGTGTAAGGAATCTTGGTGTTTTTCTAGACTCCAAAATGAGCATGGAAAGCATATAAACTCAGTTTGTAGATCAGGATACGGACAGCTACGTCAAATAGGCCACATCAGGAAATATCTAAATACAGATGCTACAAAATCAGTAGTAAACTCACTCGTCACTTCACGCCTTGATTATTGCAATGCGCTCTTGTATGGTGTTCCGAAGGCCTTGCTGAATAGACTTCAGAATCTTCAGAACACTGCAGCTCGAATCATAACGAGAATATTACGTTATGATCACATTTACATTACACCCAATCTGACTTAAGTACTTGATCTTCTAAACGAAGATCTGAGAACGACCCATTCACATACGTCTTCTGTATATGATGGATTTCCAATATTGCTACTCATTTAAAACACACTTTTCTTCAAGGTCTGTTGAAACTAACTTTGCACTGGAAAACAACCTGTTATATGACTTTGAAATGGAAATTATTTACATTTATTGTTCTTTAAAACATATAGTACAATTTATATATAGAGTAAAACCGGATTTGGGCTAAATACCTTTTATTGTTGATATATTTTTGTGTTGTATTATGTGTCCACATCATTCTGTGATATGTAGTTTGTACAGCGCTTTTGAACGTTTATTTTATAGATGAGTGCTATAAAAATCTGGTAAATAAAAACAATAATAATATTGATATCGGACCACTGTGCCTTAAGTGTTTTCCGCTCAATTGTAATGAAAGTAAATTGTGAAATGCAATTAGAGGTCCAGCACGCTCGAATTCGAATAGAAGTTAGGTAAGGTTAACGGTCTCAATTTTACACACGAATAAGTGAGAATGGAATACGATATTTGAAGACTTTAGGTTAGTAATATCTAGTCACTAGAGTGCGCCTTTGCAATGAAAATGTAACTATTTATTTAGCATCTGAACTGTAATTAGAGGTGCAGTGATGCCGAATGCGTTCAGTAGTAAGGCCAGCATAACTGTCTCAGTTTGGACAAAAACTGAACTTTCACTCCGGACAAAACTAGAATCGCAAACAATAATACACGCCTTAGACATATCGCGCCACTTTGAGGAAAGTGGTTTTTACTCAATTACTATGAAACAATAACCGTGAATTTAGCTTGTGCATTGCAACTGCCGAATTCGTTCAGTCATAAGGGCAGGATGACGTTCTTAATTTGGAAAGAAAATATAATCCTATACCGGACAAAGTAAGCAGCACACACAAACCTTTGTAATATTGGGCCAGTGTGACTACTCTTTCGCTCAGTTGCAGTGAAATAATAACTGTGTTATTTAGCTTGTGAATTGAAAATGTGCTGCCGAATTGTTCAGTACTTAGTGCAGGATGACGGTAGAAAACAAAAATACACTGGACAAAGTGAGAACCGCAAACGGTATAACATGCCTTAGTAATATCGGGCCACTGTAACTTTAATGTTTTTAGTCAACTGCAAAGAAACAAAAAATGTCATTTGCAATGAGAAACATACTATTTATTTAGCTTGTGAACTATTATTAGAGATACTGCACTGACGAATTCTTTAAGGACGTACGCTAGAATTCAGGGCGAAATGTTTCCCAACAGCAGAATTCCACCACCCCCAAGAAATGACGTTTTCAAAGGGCAAATAACTCTTTTTCAATACCGGTAACCTATGATTTTATTGCATATTTTTGTTTCTTAGATGATTGTCCTACAATATCAGAAGTTTGAAGAAATTCTATTATTAAGTGGTTAGCTCAGGATGACGGTCTCAATTTGGACAAAAATTACTTATTAATATCGGACCACTGTGACTAAAGTACTTCTTTGCAATGAAACAATGATTGTGTATTAAATTTATGTACTGCAATTAGAGATGTAGTGCTGTCGAATTCGTTCAATAGTTAGGGCAGCATAACGGTCTGAATTTGTACAAACATTGAAGTTTTACACCGGACAAAGTAAGGACAGCACACGAAATTACAAACCTTATAGCGGATTAATGATCGTTTTAGCACAGGTAACTTTCGCTAAAGCAGAATACGTAAGTATAGCTTATTTTACATCTAAATTGCGTACTCTTTCCGTAAATTGCTAATATAGGTGAACACGAATAGAGTAGTCATTTCCCATTTCCTGGAGTAAAACCCCAGAAACAATATCTTTTAGGCCCAGAGCTGGAAGGTGAACCCCCCCCCCCCCCCCCCCCCCCCCCCCCCCCCCCCCCACCCCTTCTAGGGATTTTCGTAGACCCAATTAGTTTTGAAGCCCCTTGTATGTAGATCACATTCCTGAATTCTGATATCTGGCAAGCGGGTTCTCTATGAGTTCCAGTCTGTTATTTACGTTACCTTAACAATTATTTAATAAATGATAAAACTCGAATGTGGTGATTTATATGGTAGAAACAACCAAAATCATTAGCAAGTGGGTTTAGTGGGTTTAGTAATATGCAGAATATGCTGTTATCAATGTTCCCGCTTAGTTTTGTTCTCTCAACCGATCAATTCATTTTGTAATTTACGTTACCATATGTTTTATAAAAAATCTCATATCAGTTAATTCAATAGGTTTTATTGTCAGAAAATATCAGATATGTCTAAATTATAGTATTTTCAGATACACATTACATTAGTATTTAAGTATTTATCGTTCAGCCGTTTTAAGAACAAGTACGTTACCATTATATACGTATGGACGGCTGACATCGTAACCTACGTTACGATACGTTACTGTTACGATACGTTCCATGTGCGAACAAAAGCACTGATTGTGTCAGCCAGTCAGACAATGTATTGCAGAAAAAAATGAGCAGATTCTTTTTCCTTTGCTTATGAAGATGCTGTGAGCATTTAAATGGTGTCTCTTATTGCCTGTTCCAGTGTAAAATAAAACAGTATTTCGTATGTTTGAACATATCACCAATAACACAAACGCGTCTGTATCTGGGGATCTAACTTGGATTTTCGTCTTTCGTGAAGTGCTAGTAGTACTGATGTCTATGCAAAGAATATTATTCTTGTGTCTGCTTCTTCCTTTGTATAGAAACAGTGGTACGGTATATTAGGTCGAGCTTGAACTTTGTTCCCATCTTCACTTGTGAGTAAACAACACTTTTCACCATTGACAAAATACAGTTGTATTCTTCATATTTGGTGCATAGGAATCACATTTTCATTGTTCGAAAATTAGATTGATCAACTGTGTTTTGTTTTCACTATTTGACTTGAATGCTAAATTTTCAGTCACATGGTACTTTGGTTTTCACTCCTGACAAGTAAAAATTTTGGAGCAGATCCACGTCTTCCACGCTGATAGGATTTGATCGATTTAGAACTGAAAGTGTCAGTTATAATATCGACACGAGCTGTCTTAGGTAGTTGCCTTCACCTACGTGTTGGAATGTTGCATGTATGGTTACTTACTAAGCTTTGCAGCAGGTCGTTACTGTCAATCAAAAAAACAATGTCATCTGTTTTGGACGGCTGCAGCCTTTACATAGTGAAGTAGTTTTGACTTGTCTGTTTTCTTTGGCATTCCAGTCGCAGTGGCTATAACGGCCAGGGGATAGGTCCTAGAGGAAAAGAAAGTGCCAATTCTAGATCTAGTTCATACACGTTACTTACTGCTCTTATCTGTAGTATTTTGTTTTGAGTATTTTAACTTCAGCTGTGGCAAATGTTTTGAGTTTTCTTCTCTTAATGGGGCCTTAAAAAGGAACTTTTCAAACAATCTCCTTTTGGTAATCCATCCATTGTCTTTTCACCAATTTCAGTTGCCTTAAGGTCATGAGTGACTTCTGTTTTCACAGGAATACCAGACGACACACAGTAAATTTCATCTTTGTTGTTTTTTTTTCAGCCTGGAATGGGTTCGTGAAGGATTCTATGCCATCATAACTCTGTTAACTTCTTCTTCACTTCTGCGTATCTGAGTAGGTTATACTTCTTTGTGTTGGGACATGTCTTCTCTGTGTATGTCTGCATTCTGAAGTGTTGCTTCAACATACCTGGTTCTGTAATGATGGGTCATTCACCTGTGGACATATGCAGCATAGTTTCTACTGAAACCAAGTATGCCAACCTCAGACTTTGCATGTCTGTTACTTGTCTGCTCTGTAGTAATATCTACAGTATTTTTCAATGCTGGTACAGAAGACCTAGATACACTAAAATCATTACTTCGGAGTATCTCTTTTGCACCTGAATCAATATTCATCAATGTCAACAGGTAAACGAGGAGGTAGCGGGCATCATTATTGCTATCAAATGCGAAAAACAAAGAGCACAGTTTTTCAGAGATGCTATATGTAAAACAAAAGCATTAATCTGTGTTGCTTTGATGAGCAACAACATCATTAGAATTATGTCTACATACATTAACCAAAATTGAGCAGTTATGCCACTTTCACACTTTCTGATTTCTGATTTGAACTGCCCATGTCTATTGAAATTTCTTGAGTCAGGAGAGTTATTTATATAATTTTAAACACCTCTGCATGGACTTTCAGTCCGTTTCAGTAATATTAGTTTCTTCTAAAATGCTTTCCTTGCAGGGTTTGTCTCTTCAAACTTGCATAGGAGCAAACGTTCATGAGTTTCCATTACAGTCCTGTGTACATTTAGGGTATGGTTGTAGCGTTTACCTGGTAATACTTCATAAAGTGAACGACTAGAACAAATTCCTGATTCTATTACAAGTTCTGTAAGACCATTGCCCTTCATTAATTTTCCTGCAGGGCCAAATATAGAGCAGATTGTGTGGAACACAACCATTCTAACAATTGTGTAACAAAGTCCATCTCTAGACTGCAGAACCAAAGAATATGTCTTCTAAGCAACAGCCGAGTCACATGTCACTATAATATATTTCTGGCAAAACTTCATTACTTGCATCTACTGACGTTTTTATCATATGCTCGACTGTAGCATTATCATTGATTGAAGAATTCAAAAGTGCCATATATATGAAGCAAGCCTGAGCACTCACTCTCTGCAAATCATTTCATACATTTGTAATTTATTTATTTATTTATTTCATTTAAATTTCCATTCAATGAAATCAGTTTCATTTCACCTGAAAAATGATTTTTTTGTTTGTTAATCTTTATGTAATTAGTAATTTTCGTCACATAGATTTATATTTTGTAATATATGTATATGTTTTAAAATATATAATACACATTTATGGAATTTGTACATGTTACATATCTGATAAAACAAAATACTTTACAATATCCCAAATATTTTTCGACTTTTTTTTAAAAATAATTATTATAAATTTGAAACTCATATTGTCAACATTATACGCTTATTTTTTCGTAATGATTAGATATATCTTACAACTGATATAATTATGTCAAGCTCTTATCTGTTATAACCACAACCTCTTTATAACACTTTTGACAAAGACACTTAAAAAAAAATCACATAGTAATATTTTCTATTTTCGTTACAATTTTTGGTAACGTACATTTGATAACGTAAAGCACATGCCTATAAGTGTCAATTTCACCTGCAAAATGTAAATCTGTATATTCTGTCTTTATATATTGACATATTGTGTAGCTAGTAAACCATTTATGGCTAACTGTAGTGCCAGTCAGTATTTTCTAGAAATTATTAATGGTAACGTAAAAAGTAGGCTGTAACGTAAAAAGAACCCGGCTGAATTTCTGGAATGATAGCTCATATTATATACTGTAAGAAAATCATAGCGTAGAAATATCCCTAGAGGGGGATGGGGGTGGAGGGGGGCGGGTATTGTCAGCTCAAGGTCTATTTGATGTTTGTCGGCATTTTCTTACTGCACTGTTGTTACTTTATCATTTAACACTGAAAGTGACATATACTTTAAACTAACAGCATGCAATAGTGATATTTTTATCGGAAATGGTCATGGCTTGTTTAACTAATTTTCTTTCATAATTCACCCAGTGTTGATAAACATGTTAAATAACACACAAGACAGTCTTGACTTGAATAGTAACAGCCATATCAATGACGGGCGCATGAAGATTTTAGGAGTACAAAATTCTGATATAATAGTCTCTGATATTTGGTTTGAATATTCTTTGCTACTAAATTTGTGGAAATCAGTTTTATTTCCCACACTGAATGCCGAAGAGAAGAGGGGACACGTAATCATTTCGAGTGCATATTGGTAATAAGTCGGGTTTTTCGAAACTTGCCGCCATGCCTCACAAATGCTTCTAACATGTTCGTACGTAAAGACCACTCAACGTAGGTAATTTTCTTTTCCCAGTCGCTGTTCATCCTTTTTTGATACCAAATAGATAATTGAGGGTGCATATCTGCAGTTAAAAGAGTCTTATCACTCGGTGATTGAATTGGAATAACAATGAAAATAAATTTCACGAAACCACACATTAACAAACAAAAATATCAACAAAGCTTTTAATATGGATTTCAAAACAAATTGTTTCATAGAATAAGGATTTAATTTGCATTACTGATAATCAACTACGTCTTAAAACAGTTTAGGTAAATCTAAAATATCAGTAACGTAATATATTTCAGAGATGATATACAGCAGAACAATGTTTTAATATATTTAAACACGATGAAGAAGTTATACGCCTGCGGAATGATTTCACGAGTAACTGTGATTCTCTTAATGTTACCAAAGACTCTTCATGTAATAAATATACTATTTCCACTGTTGCATCACATTGGTTTTTACGCACCAGCATGGAGAGACCATATTGCTGTACTAAAACAGGAAAGTTTCGTCGTGTTAAAATTGATTAAAACATGATTCGGCTATCATGTATTATTTCTTAAATTATTGCCTCTTGAATCACTGGAAAAAAATGTGGTATTTACAATAATAGCCATGCATTTTATCTATAGATACATTATCCAATGAAAAACACTACTCTGCACACTGAGTTTTTACATATTCATAAAGACTTATATTTCGAAATGGTTCAATCTAAAAAGAAAGACGACTCCTATTCACAACGCGTTTCGGCCTTGCGTGAAATGAACATGACGCTACAGTTTGGCTCTTTTGCGTACATATTAAGTAAATATGTACTTAAATTTTGGTTTTCTTGAATAAGCTTTGATAAAATGGAACAATTTATTTGACTATCAGAGGTAAATATAATATTACCCTCTTATGGTGAACACCATATCATATCCAAAGGCTCAAGAGACGGCAATATATACAAAATACATATACCAAAATATACAAATGTAGGCTATCATGTTAACTATATTTTTACTATATAGAACAGATAATTACATTAACTTCCAAGTAATAGCCTTTTAATAACTTTTATTATTTTGATATTGTCTTTTTTTATGTGAATAGTATTCTGAAAATCATGTTATTTAAGGGGTCAAATCAGTGTGTGCGTATGATTTGTAATAACTATTTTTGCATTTAATTGAAATTTATTTGTTGAAATGTAAATCTACAATAAAGAAATGTGTCATATGTATAAAGACAAGTGCTATGTTTGATAACATGAGAGAAATGAAAATGACAGAAACAGTGACTGCAAAAGAAAATTACAGACAGGTTGCTTTACTTTCAGGAAGATGGGGTATAATGTGGAAGAGTTAAGTGTAACAGGGTGGAGTAAATGTGGACGAGGGTAAGTACAGAGATCTGATATAATAATGAAGAGATAAGTGTAACGGGATGGGGAGTATAATGTGGAAGAGATAAGTGTAACGGGATGGGGAGTATAATGTGGAAGGGGCAAGTATAACGGGATGGGGAGTATAATGTGGAAGAGATAAGTGTAACGGGATGGGGAGTATAATGTGGAAGAGATAAGTGTAACGGGATGGGGAGTATAATGTGGAAGGGGCAAGTATAACGGGATGGGGAGTATAATGTGGAAGAGATAAGTGTAACGGGATGGGGAGTATAATGTGGAAGAGATAAGTGTAACGGGATGGGAGTATAATGTGGAAGAGATAAGTGTAACGGGATGGGGAGTAAAATGTGGAAAGGGCCAGTATAACGGGTATGATGGTCAATCTCCCTGTCTGTATGGTTCTTTTTATGTGAATACTGTAAACAGTTTACAAGTTATTCTTAAGCTTTTGAAATAGGACATTTTTATCTTCTTGCTAAACCATAATACCTACGTTCGGAGCCAGGGACAAAAAAAATCAATAGAGAAATAACCTTCTGAAGAAATTTCCATTTTTACTGAAGAAAACTATGACAGAACAAAAATATGAACGGGGGTCGGTTTACGGGTATGAGTATAATGCAGGGAGCGTAAATGTAACGGGTTGGGGCTATAATGTGGAAGGGCTAAGTGTAGCGTTGGTGGGATATAAAGCAGAATAGGTTTGTGTACCGTGGCAACAATAAGAAATTCAAACGTGGACATTTGAAAGAGATGGGAATATTGAAGATTGTGGGTGAAAGAAATATGACATGCTAGTATTTAAAAACAATGTAGATAATATAAAAAGTGGTAAAAGTAAAAAATACACACAAAATGTACACTGGTGTTTGTGGTGTAAGAGGCGATAATAAAGCGATATAGGATGTGTATGGAAAAATAAGAAACTCTATCTATCTATGTACACTACGTTGACTTCACATGTGAGCAATAATGGCAGATGTGCGTCTGCGAAACATAAATTAAATTATTTTCTAGTTTAAACTAAATACCTCGAATTTGCGTATTCTGGTCATCTCGAAGAAATTTTCAAGTCCTGTCCCGAAAACACTAGCAAAAGATACCATTTTCAATCGAATTTTGGTTACCTCGACCTTAAACGCTTGATTCCTTAGAATTCGAGATAGAGAGTTTCAATTTAAAACACAAGAAAACAAGTACTCGTACTCCTTGTTTCAGTACAATATCTGTCGGGTTAGATTTCAAAATGTAATTTGCAAGACAGTGATTTTTGGGAAGACACAAGTATAAGGGGAAGACACAACTATAATGATAATTATGATATCGTAACGTCTATCTTGTAGAATCTGCCAGCAGAGTTACAATAGATAGTGATAAAAGGGAGAACAACAATAATTAAACTATTCAGTAGGCGTTTGATTTGGGACGTTCAGCCTATTGGTAGTGAACTTCATTCCGGCGTCCCTACACAAACGGTTTCTCCCCTTCCATTAAATTAAGTCCCACTATGAGGGTAATGATAAAGGTGGTAAAAGTTTATTAGGGACTGTGATTCTGAAAACCGTACCATAAAACATTTAAGAAATAATATATCTCATCCAGGGATTTGTCGTTGAATAAATCATTGTTTGGAGTTCAGATGCGAAGGAATTATAACACGAGGGTGCAGCCCGAGTGATATAATAATACGCATCTGAACGACAAACAATGTTTTATTCAAGAGCAAACCACTAAATGAGATATATTATTTCGATTCTAACACGATACCAAGGATTTTAAAGTACATCCTTGGCGACATTCATTAAATATTTGCCCGTTTTCAATTGGTTTCTTTTCCAGCGCGCCGCTATGCCGTTTGACGCTATGACGTAATAATTGTGACGTCAGAACAGTGAATTGTTGTATAATAATTCACTGTTTTCATCCTTCTTTGTTTAATAGGAAAATGAATCGGATCGTATTAGAATATGCTATTTGACACAAGTGACATAGTCCTTTGGGGTACTTAACAATAAGCAAAAGGATGTTTATTATACCTCACATTTGTCTACAATGGTAAAAGCCCATTACCCGAAAAGGAGATATTTTGACTATCAGAAACATTTTCAACCTTTTTGACACGTGACCAAGCGAAAATGACTGTCAGGTCATGTGACCGCGCTGATATTTTGAATGTCATATAAGGGCAAATAACTGCTTCAGTTTTTTAGCCATACGATTGCCTCCCTTGTACACAATGTCATATTGTAATGACGTCGCTATTCAATGTGTACACAACTAATTACCGCGCTAAAGATGAAACTGTTGAATTAAATGAATCAAAAACATTTTTAAAACATTTTTTATGTGTTTAGTTTTGTTCGGTATAATAAAATAAATACCATATGGCAGCATGTGTGACATTGATATTGTCAACCCTCGGAACAGAATGTCACCACTCGGCTTTCGCCTCGGGTGACATTCTGCCCTCGGGTTGACAATATCAATGTCACACACGCTGCCATATGGTATTTATATAATGTCCCCTTTAAAGGTCAATACTCATGTTGTTTAATAGCAATACAGGAATGAAGAAGAACTAGTGAAGTTGAAAAGTGTTCCATAAAATTTAAACAGCCTTAGATATTTTGCGAGCCGTCGAGCTAAAATTATATACATATGTATATTGAAATAGTGTACGTTTGTGCGTGCGTGCGTGCGTGCGTGCGTATGGTGAACAAGTTTAGATTTCGCTATTTCTCTTGCCTCTTTTGGGTTTCAGAAATTAGCATAACTGGTCAGTCTAATTACTTAATCTGTTTGTAAATATGAGGCATAATAAGTTAAAACGATATTAATAATTTTATCCAAATTCTATATCCTTAGTTTTATCTAAAGAAACATCCGGCACGGCCCGAGATTCGTACATGGCCACGTAGTCAATTCGTTTTCAAAATATT
The DNA here is from genome assembly GCF_021730395.1 of Mercenaria mercenaria. Lineage (NCBI taxonomy): Eukaryota > Metazoa > Mollusca > Bivalvia > Venerida > Veneridae > Mercenaria > Mercenaria mercenaria. The sequence continues at coordinate 64,063,772 of NC_069363.1, read as the reverse complement.
CCAGTTCATTTAACAAGGTTCACAAAATTTAAATGATTCAAAGGTCTGCATTAAGAACGGTATGCCCCCATTGCAAATTTAGCGTTTCCAAACTTTATTTTGTCTGTTGTGGTACATATTTCTTTCCATTTCTTTATCCCGGTTGTATCTTCGTCTGAATAAGCAACAGAAACTGAGCGCCGTGAAGAATGAAACCAACATCAACACAACCAGTAGAATGAACGACATTTGCACGTAGTCATTGTCTATGCAGGCTTTGAAGCTGGTGGCACCTTCTACCGTTTCTGTAAGTCAAAACGAATTTAGATATTTTATTAAAAGATACTAGTCATCTATTTTTAATTTACGTACAATATACACGTACATCGTAATCACACTCGGCATTTTCCGTGTGATTATCTGGCATTAAATCTCCCGCATTAAGTGTACACACGCATTGAATGTACACTATTAAACCCATCAGTATATTGTACACTCAGTACGTGCGTACATCCGATAGGGGCGATTTAATGTTGGCGACTATATTTTCGTTCTAGGCAATTCGGAAAGCATAACTTCCCGGAACAACTTCGCATACAGAGAATATGCCATTTGTCACGGGTTCTTTTCATAAAAACATATTTTTCCTAAACAAACATAAATTCGTAAGGGTTATTTAATACAATCACTACATTACTGCTTGTTGGTTCCTCATAAAATAGTCTGAGACCGAGTCTCAAACGTGATTTAGAATCATCAATATAGCAAAGAAATTGGAACTATAAAAAAGAACTAAGAAAATCACAAAATAATCTATTAAATGCAAAGAATGTGTAAGCAGGACTACAATAAAAAAAAAAAAAAAAAAAAAAAACCCAAAGACGTACCCATTAGTTACAAATATGCAAAATGAAATGAAATATGCATAAAAATATGCCAATTTGATTATAGCCAAGTTATAAACTCACAAAAACAACAACAAAGATGTATAAATTATTTACAAATAATACAAAATGAAATGAACATACTACTATATTGTGGAGTAGTTGGAGTGTCAAAGAAGAGACAGTATAGAAGGACATTAATAAGTTGTATTCGACAGAAGTAACGTTTTTATTACTTTGATAACTAGACAGATAGATACTAGTTGCTAGATTCCTGTTCAAATGTATTACCTGTAACCGTTGGTTTGTCAGTGGACGGGAAATAAGGTAAGACCCAGATATCTGTAGTTATATTTTTCATCGCTGGTGATTCTTCGTCTTCCCTACGTTTTCTACCTCCAGCACACATTTCCTGAAGAAGAAATAGCTAAATATAGCCCAGTATTAGATAAAACAGAGCTAAACATTGAATGTATTAATAGGATGAAAAATGAAAATGACTATGCCTGACCAGTCGACAAATGAAAGCAGACGTTATATCTAGCAAAGAAATGTTTCCACTCTATTACCAGGCGATTTCATCTTAACAATATCTTTACTTATGTAACAAAGTCTATCTAAAGATATTGGTTAAATTGGTCTGTGGTTCGCAGTTCGTTCGCGATTCAAATTGGATTCCAAAACTAGGCCCTGTAAATCTAGTCCTTAGTTCGCAGTTCTAATACGGAAGTTTTGACCAGACTGCACTTGAAAACAGAAGCGTGATATGCAGTTCACGAACTTCTTACTGCGCATTGCAGACCAGCATAACCAAATCTATCTGAAGAATAAAGAGCAAACGAAAAAACTCGAAATGTATCTGAAGAAGAATAAAAAGCAGACGAAAAAACTCGAAATGTATCTGAAGAAGAAAAAAAAGCAGACGAAAAAACTAGAAATGTCTGCTGACGGCAAACCATGTATGATAAAAGACATAAATTGATTTTAGTACCACATCCAATTGTTACGGATAACATTTAGCTACTCTAACCTCTGGCCAAGTTGTGCAGTTGGTTTAGAAAGTACAAATATGACCTTGACGGTGAGTAAGATCAAAAATACGTATGGATAACATTAATTTGTCTAACATTATTTTCATTTAATCTTATGATATTATAATCAACCAATATATTAAACGAAATGAAAGCCTTTAACCTAAACTAAAAGGGCCATGATGACCCTTAATTGCTAATTGAGGATTCACAGCCGGATTTAACAAAGGTTGAGGGTCAACCAAGGAACATTGCTGTGAACTCATATTGAAATCTGGCCAGTGATTTCTGAGTTTTCCATAAAGCTATATAGGAAAAATTAGCAGCACGTTTATAGACAAATGAGCTGTGCCATGGGAAAACCAACGTAGTGGCTTTGTGACCAGCATGGATCCAGACCAGCCTGCGCATCCGGATGCGGAGGCTGGTCTGGATCCATGCTGGTCGCAAACCCACTATGTTGGTTTTCTCATGGCGCGGCTCAAATCACAATTAATCTGAAGGAATTTTGAGAGGATCACTCAAGAATCATTACTGTGAAAATATTTCAAAATCGTATGGCAGTTTTTCGAAAATTGTCAAATATTCACATAGAGAAAACTAGGCCAGCCCCTGGCAGTCATTTTCTTTTTAACGAAACGAAATGATTTGAAGTAATTTGGTAGAGGGTTAATTAAAGAATATTGCTGTGAAGTTTGAATTTGAGCCAGCAGTTTCAATTTTTTTCTTATCTGGTTGCCATGTAAACCAGAATTCGGGGGCGTTGTTGACCTATATTTGAAGGAATCTGACAGAGGACCACCCACAGACTATTCCTGTGAAGTTTGATCGAAATTGGCCATGTGATTTCTAGGAGATGTTTTTTTAAAGAATTTTGGACAACGGATTGACAGATGACGGGCATACAGCGATCTTATAAGTTCACCATTAAGCTAAAAATATAACAAGTACATACCAAAATCATAGCGCTCTTTGTCACAATCAGGGTAAAGACTGTCATTTATTTAAAACAGAAAATGATTTTTATGTTGAAGGAAGTTAGTGTAACAGCCAAGCATAAATTGCACTGTTTCAATGTATGTTGTATTTTTTTTTTTTTTTTGTATGTTTTTTTTTGCACAAAATAGAATTTAAATGTACTGGATAAATACATAAACAAACTGTGAAACAAAGGTCACATAAAGTAGTTTAGAGATATAGAACTTTCATCCATTGAAAATATTATTAGTACATTTACATATAACTTAATCTAACATGCTTAAAATTTGCACTAGTTTACATGCAAAATGTTTCTAATCCCAGTCACACAATTAATTAATTGGTCAAATATGCACTCTAGTATCCTAAATAACATGCAAGAAACGTAAATACAATGAGTTTGCCTTTAACCTTTGTATTGTAACTACTTACTGACTTTCGCTAAAATACAGAATGGCGAGACAATATATTCAATACAAAAACTAGAGATGCTTTTGAGAAAAGCTCATGTCTCCCACAACTCCCTAATCATCTAAATAGTAAGTCAGTCTGCGCTTTCTTGGACCCAAAATGTACCCTATACTACTTGTGCATGCGCATTCTTGCACCCAAAACATACCCTATACTACTACTAAAAGTAGTATAGGGTACGGTTTGGGTGCACGGATGCGCGTGCGCTCCGAGGATTTTTCGGTAATTCAAGGGCCATAATTCCGAAGTGCCTGGGCCGATTTGGCTAGTTATCAAACTTGGAAAAAGGTCTTACGGTCAGACATATTTTGTTCAAGTTTGGTGAAGATCGGGTGAGAAATGTTTGACTTAGAGTGCGGACAAGCTTTGTGACAGACAGACAGATACACACACAGAAACACACACACACATACTGAAGTAAATCAATATGTCTCCCACACCACTATGAGGTGGGAGACATAATAACAGAAATATATATATATATATGTATTTACTATTAATTTAATATAAAATGAAAGAAAAGGGTACACTAAAGTAAGAACTCAACATTTTCTTGCATACTGGACGAGACTTTCCGGTTTTCTTTCACCGGTGCTGGAAAACTAGAGGTGTAAGATATCTCTTGTGCTGTAAATGACTCAGATACCGTATTTATTGCATAGTTTATATATATATATGATAGTTCCTCTGCGCTCCTTCGCAATAGATCCGCCTCCGAGGCCGAGTTGGTTCGAAAACTTGCTCAGAGCGTAGAATTCTTCATGTGAGGAAGCTATCAATCTGGCTCAAGGAAAGTTGATGGTTCTACACAAGTGCCCACCAAAGCCTGAAATAACACCTGGGAGACACCTATGGTTTTCCTCCACAATCAACAGCTGACAAAATCGCCATATTACCTAATATGTGTCGGTGTGACTGTAAACCAAACTACAATAATGATATCAACATTGTATAACACTTGCCCCCTGAAAATGTTTGCCAGAGTAATAAATAATGCCCGCAACAAGATCAAAGGTCAGAAAAGTATTGTATATGAAATTCTCGATAATATGCTCATGTAAACTTCATGATGATGATCAGAAAAAACAAGAGAATGAAGTACTGCCATGCCATGCAAAGTCCCCTACTTACACCTAATTTTCTCTACAGCAGTATAACAGAATGATTTGATATACTAGTATGTCAATGGTGTATAACGATATTGTACTGTATATATACAATATGTTATAACACAACACTTTGAAGAAAATTTGCATGTACAAAAATCTATGTAGTTGTTGACTTTTTCAGAACATCTATAAATATAAAAGAATATCTAATTTCAATTTTGATAACATTTCATTTTGAAACTGGTGGGAAAATATGAGAAAAAAATGTAAGAAATCATCATATTAAAGGGAAGTAATTCTGAAGAAAATACACCGTTTTTTTTAATTTGGTCTATATGACCTGGAACAACTGATACGTATTAGACCTTCCTGATATGACACATGAGCTTATATAAAAATATTTGATAGACTGGACAGGAAAAGATCAATGTTAACTTTTGACCTTCAGTTGTGACCTTGACCTTTGCACTCAGAGTCTGGGTATTGCACATGACACATTTCCTCATTATGTTGAACATTTGTGTCAAGTAATATTAAGACAGAAAAAATATACTATTGACTATGACCTCTGACAGTGACATTGGCCTTTGAGTTAGGGATAAGAAGTTGTCTCCTTATGGAAAACATTTTTGCTAAGTAATATTAAAATCACACAGGAAACAAGAGGGTCAAGATGGCCCTATATCGCTTACCTGAGTGATATTTGTGTCAAATTAAAATAAAGGGAGGTTATTTGTCAAAAATTCACTCCAGAGTTGTCTACCCTGATTGCCTGGATCCACTTGATCACATAAATGGAATCTGGGACCAATCATGCAAGTAGTTACCAAAATATATTTATTTTAATTAAAGACAAAGGGAGTTAATTTGAAATAAAATCAGTCCAGAGTTATCTACCTCGATAATCTGAGACCACCTGGACTTTCAAATCAATTACATACACACAATAAGGACTAGTGAAGGAAGAAAAATGCAAAGCATTTTTTGTAAATCGAAAGCACATAACTCTAGTCCTACTAAATTGATTTAGCTCATATCTTTTAATAATACACATTCTGTGTAAATCTTATTTAGATTGGTGAAGAAATGAAGTTGCTGGAGTGTAAACAAGGGAAAATATAGCAATTTCTGTAAAACCAAGGGCGAGTCCTCTAGTACAAATGTTCAGATTTCACTCATTATCGAACTCATCTGAGATCCTATGATCATACACCTTCTGTATAAATATGATATGGATTGATGAAGGTGTTATAGTGTAAACAATGTAAAATATAGGAATATTTACAAAATCAAGGGCCCATAACTCTGGTTCTACTTGTCTGATTTTGTTCAAAATTGAACTCGTCCAAGATCTTATGGCAATACATATACTAATAACTATGTAAATATGATTAGGACTGATGAAGAAATGAAGATGATAGAGTGTAAACAAAGTGAAATATAGTAAATTTTGTCAATCAAGGGCACATAACTCTTGTCCTGTCGGTCTGATTTTGCTAATAATCTAACTCATCCAAGATCTTGAAGTCATACACATGCTATATAAATATGAGTTGGATTGGTGGAGAAACAACGAAGAAAACAAAATATAGCAAATTATGTCAATCACGGGCACATAACTCTGGACATACTGATTCGATCTAGCCCATAGTCAAACTCATCCGAGGTCTTGTGACAAAAACACATTGTGACCAAGTTTGATTACGATCGCTTTAAAATTGTGGATGCTAGAGTGTGAACAAACTAAATGTGAACGGACGACGGACATTCATCGATCCTAATAGCTCACGATGAGCCTTCGGCTCACGTGAGCTAAAAATATCTATCGACCTCTGACCTCCAAGTGTGACCTTGACCTTTAAGTTGGGGACTGGAAATTGCGCAGAACACATCGTCATATCATGGGGTATATTTGTGCCAAGTAATATTAAAATCCCATTAAGGATTGTTGATTTACAGACCGGACTGAAAAAAATGCCCATGTAGACCTTTGACTTCCAAATGTGACCAAGGCTTTTGCACACGACACGTTGTCTCATCCAGGGGAATATTTGTGCCAACTGATATTTACACCCTGTTTAGCACGACACAGTTATAGACCGGACAGGAAAAAACCTATTGACCTTTGATCTCCAGGTTTCCTTGGTGGATGAGAGTCCCTGACCGGACACGAAACAGACCCTGTTCATGCCAAATGCGATCTCGACCTTTGAGCTAGGGGTCTGAATGTTGTGCCTGATACATCGTCTTATTACGGGGTATATTTGTGCCAAGTTATATTAAAATCCCCAATATTTTGGTGGAAGTAAGATAGTTCTTGAAAAACTGTGTTCAGACATATGAAAGGCCGTACACGCCACAATGTTATAATGGAAGTCTATGGGAAAACGACTGGTGTTCTCTAGCCTTTAGTAAGTGCTTTAAAGTGCTTTTAATATAGCTCGCGTGACTCATTTTGGCTTCTGAATGGGATTCATCTAGGTAGTAAACGGTGGGGACAGATAATAGGAATATCATCTTATTAGCTGTAGGGGACAAAGGTAACAGACCCATGTTTTTCTTACCTGACATGCAGGGTCACTTGATGCAGTACAGAACCTTTCAATATCACACTTGAAGTAAAGTTTAGGTTCGTCCATGTACTGCGAAAGTCGAAGCGCCCCACTGTAGTAATATTTAGGCTGTACGCCTGTTCCGCCGGCCTGCAGGACAAACTCGCCGTCTGGTCTAAACAGGTTTGAACTAGTAATGGCGCATCTGGAAAACAAATAATTCATCCCACATTTTGTCCCACACAAGTAAGTACGACAGATAAACTTGGCAGGATAATAGTTTATTTGGAACCAATTTTAAGGTCCGTTCATTTCATGAATACATAGATAAGAAATTCTGAAAAAAATCATAATATAAATCAGCCTTAATAAGAAAAAAACAGCATGCATCCAAATTAATTTTTATGTCACTGGTAAGTTTCTGAAATCTGCGAATGTGGTATTACCTTCTACGTGAGACTTATCATTTTCTCTAACGACTCAACTGTAAAATAGCAAGAAATATTTGTCTCAACGTGGGACGCATTCTGCAGGGTATTACTCCTCAGTGTGGATTTAGTACGAAGCGTACATATGTATGTAATCAAATACGGGCCATTTTTCCAGACGACTCCGAACAAGAGAAATCTAACAAGAAAACACGAGGCAGTCGGTCAAAATGGTGGAGGAAAACGCTTTGATTTCGAGATTAGAGACTATGATTAATCCGTATCATGCTGGACACGACTGATTCTGCCTTTGCGACCAGTGTAGATTACATCCGTGCAGTCTGGTCATGATCTGCACTGTTCGCTATTCAGTCAGTAAATTTTCAGTGACCACCACTCCGAATAATAAATGGTAGTGCCGAAATTGAATGAGGGACCAGTCCATTTTAGAAATATAACCGGTTTGAGTCGTTAGAGAAAACGATAAGTCACACGCAGAAGGAAATACCGCAGTCGCAGATTTCAGTGATTCAAGAAAATCTTCACGACAATTTCGTGTTTATTAAAATAGGGACTTTAACAACAGTACAGAGTTAACTCAAAAGTCCTCGACAATTTGGGTCAAGCAGATAATTTACCAAGCGAGGCCGCTGTCTCGGTCACAAACATTCTAGCAAGCTTCTGCAGACGTTAGTCAGCCTTTTTCCCAAAATCGACTCATATTGGAAAAAAAAATGTCACCGAACTTTCGGTATTTTTTTTAAATGTTTGAGTACAAAACTGTGCACTTTAGCTTAAGCTTATATTAAAAATGTATGGACAATAACTTAAAACATGTTTTGGTATCTTGTTGCTCACTTAGCATCCACAAGTAGACGTTAAAATCGCCAAACATTGCAAAAACCCATGTGGCCAAGCTAATTTGCGAAAAGGACTAATTCGTCAATTTACGGCATCATTTCTTACTGGTGTGTCGATTTTTGGTTGCGGGTTTACCCGCTACCAAAGTTAAGTGTAATTCTGATAATCATGTAGTATCTTTATTTGATTTCAAATCACATCCAAAGGATGTTCATGTGCTACACAAAGTAGTCCCATTCATGAACAATGCGGATGAATTATCAATGATCAAGTAGTTCTTATTCATCCTCTATCCATTCACACTGGCCATTTAGATTATATAAGATCTGTCAATGATTAGGTATTTCAGCCCATGGTTATATCACTGATTGCAGCTGTTCATGTAAGGTCAGGCAGAGTTTATCTTAGATATGAGGCACATTAGTATTTGTTTCTTATACATGTATATTTATAGATTTGCATTTAAAATGAAAATAACTCTAGCTAACCCGCAACCACCAGACATGCACCTCAAGGCTTTGATTTTTAAGTACCTGTATTTATCATGATACAATGACGCGTCCTCTCGGTTATTCTGACTAAATAACATAAGTTTAAGCGTATGTCTTACCGGTCAATATTCAAAACTATTGCATGAGGTCAATAGTTTTAACTTTTGACTAGCAAGCCATTCAGTTAAGTGTTTTACTATATGATATAGAAATCAGAAATTTATTATACATGTATTTTCAAATTATGGACTTATTATCCTGGTTAATATGTATTTAATGTAGCCCGCTCATACAACATAATATGAATATAGTTTGAAACTATGGACCGGCAATTTATACAAGGAGTCATGTGATATAATATTCGTAAGTACTGTAAAAGCAGAAATTTTTGCGAGAGTTTTATTTTCGCTATACTCGTGAGGCCCTACATCTCATGAAAACTAATCCTCGGGTAAATACTCATCATTAGTATAATTCAAATTCAAGTATGATACCATTTTTACAATTTCGCGAATATTAAACCTCGCGAATATTCTCAAAATTTCAAATTTGCGAAATTTTGACCTAGCGAAAATGTGTGCTTTTACAGTAATTAATGCTGTCTACTACTTACCCATCACTGTCAGTTATATCGTGCCTTTTGTCGGCAGGAAAACTTAAATCTGGTGAGACTTGACAACTGACAACACGGATTCCAACAGCACCGGAAAAGTCTATTATAAAAGGAAAATATAAAAAAAATGGAAACAAAAGAGTGATAAATGAAGTCTTGTAGTGATCAATGTGAACTGGTAAGATGGGAAATGCTACAGATTTTCAAGATTGGCTTTCTCAAACATGGTTTACGTATTATTTACAAAGTTGCCTATAGATGCAAATTGCAAACATGGTTGCCTATGAGTGTTGATGTTTTTTTTTCTAAGAATTTTAATCAATTTGTAGTTGAGTTATATGTTCACTCTCCCTTGCTGGCACAACAAAGACGGAGGAATAAATTAGTTCTAAATCTAGAAACAACGGGTACACAGATGAGTCGGGTAAATGCATTTATCACAAATTGTAAACCATTCTGCATTCGCTAAAACAGATTTTGTTTATCGAACTTACATCCTTTCCACAAAAAAGAGTGATACTTAAATACTGGTTGAGTTTATATGGTCTTTTAGATATAGGGGAGCGATGTTTAAATGGTTAATGTGTCGGCCCCTCTGTGGGTTCGAGCCTCGCTTGGGGCGTTGAATTTTTCATGTGAGGAAGCCATCCAGCTGGCTTACGGAAGATATGTGTCTGTTTGACGTTAAACCAAATAGTAAATAAATAAATAAATAAATAAATAAGCTTGATGCTTTCATCACAGTCCAGCTAAAGCAAGCAAAACATGAATTATTATTTATTAAGAACAACTGAGTTTTCAGAAAAAAAAAACAAAATAATATTAACCTGTTACATAGGCTCTACAATCTTCATCGATGACCGAATCTCCATCGTCATCTGAAAAACAAATAAAGCCGGCTATTAACAAACACTGGTCCGTAATCTATGGCCGAATTTGATCACCTACTTTTGTAACTATAGTTTAACTATCGTGGCATCGAACTGCTTCTAGCTAACGGATTGACATTGCACACTTGACCAAGCAGGAAATGGATACAAGGGTATTGTCAAAGGAATCCGATTAAAGGGCGCCGCCATCTTTGACGCGTGCATATTCATTACAGATAGCTAGCTTGCTAGCTAGATAGATAGATAGAAAAACACAGGATAACCTGTAAAAGCCTTGCGGCTTATTTCCAACAGGGTCTGTAATTCGTCTTTAAATAAATCTTCTTTGAAATGCAAGTATTATCAACAGGCTGATATGGAACAATAATTCGTATAGAGTGTTAACCCGTTCATTAAATATTTTATAATACAGAAATGAATATGCATGATCTTAAAATAGACTCCCACCAGATAACATGTAATCATACAAATGCGCGAAAAAATATGGGAAAATTAGGTTCTATTTATTAGGGCCTCCTTTCGACTACACCACGGATGCACTCTTCAAATTGGATTTAGTGAAATGTTATGAAGTACCAGAAAGAACAGATTTTAAAGTTTTCCTTCAAATCAATTAGTTGTTATTGCTAGCAAGTTTAATTCACAAAGACGCAAATTTCGGTCTCTCCTTTAAATTCGCTATTCAATCTTTTTCAGTCATAGTACAAAAAGTACAACTTACCCAATCCATTACAAACCTCCTCGTCAGCGACTCCATCACAGTCATTATCTGTCATATCCCCTCGGCTACCAAGTTTCTCACACTAAAATAATCAAACGTGCACAGATGAACGCTTTATTCGATTAGAAAAGAACATTTTAAACAGGCATTTAATATTATAAATACATTTTATGTCCAGGTCCAGATTTTTTTCTTGCGGTGGCGGGTGGTGGTGGTGGGTGGGGAGCGGAGGGTAGGAGGGGTTAAATCCCAAATAAAACGCTAGGTGCTCAACTTCACTTACCAAACAACTTTCTTTTAACATGTTATAAAGTTCCATGATTCTAGGTAGAATCATTTTTAGATACGTATGACAATACTTAGAACCTTAATGCGTATTTTAACTATTTTACTACATTATATTACATATAGCCCTGGTCTTGCGGAGTGAAATCCCGAACAAAACCAAGCCCTCCCTAGTGTACATATTCTGATACTAAATAATGCTCCTACACAGTTTCGTGACTCTAGGTCAAATACTTTTAGTAATATATGCGACAAAAACTTTTAAGTTCTTTATAAAATGTTACAATTTTACTAAGTCTGGGATTATATATCTTGTCCATTTCAAACTGAATATCAGGTGCTCATCTTCATATGTTGTAAAACAATCTGTTAATTATACATGTGACATAACATTCTGCCCTTTAAGCATCTCTGACTAAGTCAAGGGCCATAACTCTAGTCTGGCTGAGTGGAATCCCAATCAAAACCCCAAGTGCACAACTTCACATGCTGAATAATATTCCTATAAAGTTTAATAACTCCGCTAAATCAAAAAATATTTTTGGCTAAGTCGAGGGTCGAAACTCTGGTCTGGTCCGTTTTAGTGAAATACAAAACAAAACCCCAAGTCTACAACTGCATATGCTGAATAATAAGCCCATAATGTTTAATGACACTTTTTTGGGGGATATGCACTAGACAAACTTTTTTGAACCTCGAAGCATATTATACTAAGTCAAATGCCATAACTCTGGTCTGACTGTGTGAAATCCCGAACAAAACCCCAGTTGCACAACGTGAACAACGTTTATAATGGAGAAAAATCCAAGAACCTTATTTTCGCTTCTAAACTTTTATATATAGTCCCCACTGTTTATCCATATGGGTGACTCCTCCAGAAGACTGCTAGTAACGTTATTGGAGGGATGGTGTGTGAGATGAGAGACCACCAAAATTAATGATTATATCATGAACGTGATATCACATACAAAAAAGTATAGCCTTTAATGATACGCGTTTGATGTAAGCCTAATAATTGTCATACTATATAAATTTAAGCAGTTAATTATCTGAAAATTACAGTCCGTAAGTATTGACATTCTACTCATTGATCTTCGCCATTATTTTCGGGCGTTTTCGTTAGTTTCAGACCTAGATCTAGACCATTTTCATTGTGAATTCCCTGGAATAAGTTTTATTCTTTGCGAAGAATGTCTACCTACGCGTAATTGCTAAACAGCTGTTTTCATGTGGGCATTTTTAGAGGGTGATGTTTCTCAGAACAGATTATTTTTCTTATATACAACATATCATGTCAATATTTTTCTATTTTTTGATATATGCATAATATGTTTTTTTTTGAAGTGCTGAAAATGAGATCTGAATATTTTATTGTTAATATGAATTAAAGAAGGAATTGAATTGGTAGAATGTAACCTGTATAAATAAAACGGTCAATACAATTAAAAAATGACACGGTGTCTCACACTTACTATGGATTCCAATTCTTTTCTGACAACTTTTTTAATTAAATTTAATGTAACTTTATCGAAACAGAAATTATTTCCGGCATTCTTACATTATTTTATGAATATTTTTCACGTTTATTAATAGTTTCCTCTTGTAGCATTTTATTTTATGATTACCTTATTTCGTCTAATGACGCCAGTAACTTGCCTGCATTGTCAGTTAAATGAAAGAACAATTGGAAGGGGCTGGATTTTCCTGAAAATACTTGGAAACGCTGGTGAATAGTAATTTATCTTAAGATCTATTAGATGTATTAAGGTGCTTTATTCGACAGTTTGTATACAGCTTTACTTGAATACAAGTGTATTATTTCAAATTAATGAAGCATAAAAGGTTTCTCTTGGTTTTTTCATGGTGCGGCTCAAATCTTTTTCTTGTGCACTATCTGCGTGTCTAATCAGTAATAGCCTACTCAAAAGGGGAGATAAACGATATTCAAAGATAGACAGACAGACAGACAGACAGACAGTTAAGCATGTTTAAGTAGTCTAACTGGTATTTACCAAACCTATGTCACTGGCTCCGTATCCCAATGCCTCGATCATTACACCAACATCAGGAGCGGAGAAAGTTCCCATTACCATGAACGTACTGATTACCTCTGTCTCGTCAAGGCTTATTTCAAATTCTCCGGCGCCAAGGTTAATTGCGTCCCCATAAACATATCCGTTCGGGCCTGAAATGTAGTGCGACAAACTTATAAGATTCTTTCACTGGTTGTAGGTGCAGATTGGAATATTCGGCCTCGAGGGTAACTGTTTACGGCGGTAACGAGGCTCCGTCGAGTCACCACGTAAGCAGTTACCTGATAGTCAGATATTTCCATCTGCGCCTAAACAAAGCGCGGGAAATCAACGTCCGTATACAGGCAAGACGTCATGACGTTTCAAAGCAATTAACTATGTTTAGTTCGGCTTTGTTTTATCCATCCCCAGCTTTTATTATATTTGACTGGCTTATAGTAGTAGGTTGTCCCCCTTGAAAATTATCCGATAATCAATATTGGTTTCCATATTGATATTACTTTGAGCAATAGATTATATAGGAAATTTATTTTTAGCTCATCTGATTTTTTGAAAAAAAAATGATGAGTTATTGTCATCACTTGAGCGGTTGTCGGCGTCGGCGTCGGCGTCTGCGTCGGCGTTGCCTGGTTAAGTTTTATGTTTAGGTCAGCTTTTCTCCTAAACTATCAAAGCTATTGCTTTGAAACTTGGAATACTTGTTCACCATCATAAGCTGACCCTGTGTAGCAAGACACATAACTCCATCTTGCTTTTTGCAAGATTTATGGCCCCTTTTGTACTTAGAAAATATCAGATTTCTTGGTTAAGTTTTATGTTTAGGTCAACTTTTCTCCTAAACTATCAAAGCTATTGCTTTGAAACTTGGAATACTTGTTCACCATCATAAGCTGACCCTGTACATCAAGAAACATAACTCCATCTTGCTTTTTGCAAGAATTATTGCCCCTTTTGGACTTAGAAAATCTGTTTTCTTGGTTAAGTTTTATGTTTAGGTCAGCTTTTATCCTAAACTATCAAAGCTATTCCTTTAAAACTTGCAACACTTGTTCACCATCATAAGCTGACCCTGTACAGCAAGCAACATAACTCCATCCTACTTTTTGCAATAATTATTGCCCCTTTTGGACTTAGAAAAATCATTTTCTTGGTTGAATATTATGTTTAAGTCAGCTTTTCTCATAAACTATCAAAGCTATTGCTTTAAAACTTGCAACAGTTTTTCACCATCATAAGTGGACACTGTACACCAAGAAACATATCTCTATCCTGCTTTTGCAAGAGTGATGGCCCTTTTTAGACTTAGAAAATCATGGGTAGGACAATATTTCTATTACACAAAAAAAATCAGATGAGCGTCAGCACCCGCAAGGCGGTGCTCTTGTTAATGATTAATTTCAAATATGTATTTTGGTTTGTGAATATTTTATCAGATATGACAGTAAACTTCAATTTCTTCTCTTCAATTTGATGTAAAAATATTTATTCTAACTAAACATCTTCTTGCTTCCAATTTTGTTTTAAAAGTATCACCGTCGCTTATATTGAACATATAGTGAAAAACAGTAAACTTATCAATTTCTCTTACTTTAGAGGCAAATAAATCATATTTTCCAAAGCATGACAATTTATTATCACATATGTAGGTATTCTTGACTTTATAAACAATACAATAATATAACTTTAAGTGTAATAGGGTAAAGGCTTCTTGCTTCCATTTTACTTCAAAGTATATCAAGAAATAAAAAACTTGTGGATTTCTTGAAGTTCTGATGTAACTTAAACCGTGTTAATTTACGGAACTGCATATACCAACAACTGACGTACGATTCAATATAGTCTTTTGAAATAATAACGGTCATAATTGTCTAATTAGTCAAAAAAGAACAGAATAGAACAGAGCTTTGATATTTCCCCAAACTGTTTATGAGAACAATACGAATCAACATAAATTACATAAGTTCCGACTGAAAGCTAAATATCTTTCAAATATTGAAATATTCGGCGAAAGGACAAAAACTACTTCAAAAAATAAATTTTAATGAAATAGTGGGGGCCTCCGTGGCCGAGTGGTTAAGGTCGCTGACTTCAAATCTGTTGCCCCCTCATCGATGTGGGTTCGAGCCTCACTCGGAACCCTCACTCGGGGCGTTGAATTCTTCATGTGAGGAAGCCATACGGAAGGTCGGTGGTTCTGCCCGCTTGTGACGAAATAATGCACGGAAGGGTACCTGGGGTCTTCCTCCACCATTAAAGCCGGAAAGTCGCCATATGACCTATCGTGTGTCGGTGCGACGTTAAATCCAACAAAAAATGAAATAGTGTAATTTGCAAGTTAGGCGCTCACTAAAAGCTGGTAAGAGGGGAAGGAGGATGTGTGCATTTATTTAAAGCCCTGCTTCCCGGCTATTCAAATTCTTTTGTGTATATGCAACCCATGATTACAGTAGGTAACAGTTAACGGCCACACTTAAGCACGCAAAACCACATATATTTCATATAGAATTTTATATAAAATAGACTCTATTTTGACAGGCGTTACTGTTCATAGTCATGGTTTACATGCTTTTTCAGTGACAATTCAAGGTTAAAATGTTTGACGGGAGCAGGGCTTTAAACAAAAGACACAACATAGTTTCTTTGATGTTCAAAGAAAGGGTGAAATTAACAGACGCGCAATATCATGCCTATTTTAGAAATGAAATCCAAGCTTACAAAAATTGGCACGCTTTTCATGAGTTTGCTCGCACAGCAGGATTATCTCTTTAGTACGACCTACATTTTTTGTCACGGTTTTGTTCGTGGAAAGCATGAAAATCAGGCACCTTTACAGCTAACGACTTTAGTTTACGCGATCAATTTGATTTAATGATAAATTGTATAGTATGTACAAACAAATATCTGAATGGCATATTTGATTTATGTATAATCAAGTAACTTAGACACTATAAATAAGGAGACAGGATGGATCAGAGCTAATTGTTTAACAAAATGAGTTAGGATCTATATGATACACATACACCAATGCTGATCAGAAAAAAAATCAGAAACTTGATTCATAATACAGTAGATTCTTTCTGTCTTTGATTTGTATAGGATAGACAACGAGTGCCGTAGTCTACGGGATATATACAACGAGCAAAGGGAGTTGTATATATCCCGTAGACAACGGCACGAGTTGTCTATCCGACTTAGACCACGTGACATAAAAACTGTAATTATTGAAAACTCTCCCACGTGTTCTATAGAAATTAGGATTAACGTGTTTTTATAAGAGTGATATTAACATTGTACCATTAGCGCTTATTTGTCAGTAGTGCAGGTTATTTTGTATAAATTCAGTTTTACTCAAATACTGGATTTACTAAGATTTGACGTTCATTAACACTTTGAGTCATTTGCAATCACAAATGCTAATTAGATAAATATGGATTTCTCAAAAATACTCAAAACTGAACTGCATGCTGAACAATTAGTTTTTGTGAGGAATTTGCATGTTGGCGAAACACGATGACAGATACGTTGATTCAAGACGATAGCCAGGTTCCGAAACTACAAAAAAAGGCTGACAGCAAATCGGAGGTAAACATGTTGGATAAAAAAATATTGTTGTTTGAAGTAATCTTGTATTTTAAGTATGGACTAGTGCTAAATGTTGATATACATAATCACAGTCATACAATTTATCAGATTCTATTAGAAATCACTTTTCAACAATCGGTGTAAAGTGACAACGTGGTTATGGTTAACGTTATATTCATTTTTTGTTATTTAAACAGGAACCAGTGTCGGTGTTTATTTATTTATTTATTTATTTATTTATTTATTTATTTTGTTTATCAGGATACAGTTAGTGCGTAGATGCTCGTAGGACTACGAACACCTTTTACTATATCGTGTCCTTCTTGTAAGAATGATGTAGTTGTTCTACTTTCTAACTGGGCCAAGTTGTTCGAAACTTTAACGGGCTGTAATTTAATTTAGTTTAGTTTAGTTTAGTTTAGTTTATACTAATTTGTTTTAGCTCGATTGTGATGAAAGCTTCAAGCTTATTGTAACCACTCCGTTTCCTATGAAAACCACTACTGGGGTCATATGAGAAGTCATGGCCGTGACCCCAATGATGCTCGAACCCACGACCACTGCATTAAGCTGTTAAACTAACCGCCTGTTAAATTTCTATTCAAGATACTAGTCTTGGTGTGTGGGAAACACTAGTATGATGTTTTAATTTTACTGTAAAGATGATTTAGTGTTTATAATCCTTAACAAGTACATTTGATTTTCTAAGTTTTCTAAACTGTCGAAATCTAATGATAAAGTTAATCGACAGTTAACTCATCGCCTGTTAAAGTTTCGAACAACTGGATCCAGTTGTTTGCAAATGTAAGGATCGTGCTGACATGTCTATTTTATAACAAGTGAACATAAAAGTTACAACTGTTGGAAAAGTTTCAGACAGTAAATGTGTAAATTACGTTTTTTTCCACTTGGTTCTACACTACAAATATGTAGTTTATTGTAATTCAATTTTATTGAATCCAATAACATGGGGTCATTTTTACGATATTAATATTTAGACGTTGTCAACTGAATTTACCTCCAAGTCAGTCTTATTTTTTATCCCATTGATAACTGGTGAGAGTATTGCAAGGTCATTTAACTCCGGCGTTAGCCTGTATTGTTAGATGGTAAATTGACACGAAATTCACGCGTTTTTTGCCCAAGTTTCCCCCGATATATATATACAACGCTACTGTTGTATATGAAATATAGACGAGTACAGGTCTGCTTTGCGATTGGCTATTTACAGATTATCGTGGTCTAACTGTGGAAAACCTTGGATCACGACCAGTTAATAAAACATGTGTGTTCGTGTTTTAGTAACATGTATGTTTTTTTAATTTGTCAAATTACTCGGGTTTTTCTTCCCCACTGCCTGTCAAATACAGTATTGCTTAGTTTATTACTTTATTTTATCATGTTTTAAAGAGTAAACATCTAGGCATGAAAGTTAAACAAAAGTACCGTTATATAGACAAGAAAAATCAGTCAAAATGGGAATACATGTATCATCACAAAAGTTTCGTTTTTCTCGAGGAAAACTATTATGTATGCATGTGTTTGTGGGAAAGCTCGTTTATGAAATAATTCTCAGATTTTAATGTTTGGCGGGATTCAAAGTATCAAAAGAAAAGAAATTTATTTAAATGTTTTCATTTTCTGTTACATGACAACACGAATTTCGCAATATCAGAAGCTAACATAATGTTGTGGGTTCTTTTTACAGAAACGTTCTATATCTTTGCATGAATACAACTTCTATATGAATCTATAAAACATGATTTATATCAAAAACTGGCTACATATTTTGTTGCTGTCTATGGAGTAACATGCGACCTTATTTTCCGTGTATTACGGTTACTTAAAGCAAAATATTAGATCAATGCAAAATCCATAACAAAGAATTAAATTATTGACTTAGGTCAAGAATGACACGACTTTAGCTAATGTAAGGGAGGCAATCCAGTTTGAAGAGAATTGCTTATAAGAGAAAATTTTTGTATGATTTTTCCATGAATTTGCATTCATTCTCAAGGTACACCTATTTCACAATGATTCTGCTTTGTTTTGGTGCAAAATATTGAGAAAATATAGAGAAATGACAATTCATTACAGGTCACCCCCATCCCCAAAAATATGCAAAATTTAGCCCTGTGCAAGCAATATTTCAATTAATTTTACCTTATTCGTGGAATTTACATTTAACATCCATTTAATCGTTAAGATGTTTGTCATTTTCATTCAGAAACATGCTAATTTCAATATTATTTAGACAACTGAAGTGCTAAAATGCGAGAAAAGACATTTACTAGGTCCTAAAACGAACCAAAATACTGCCACCTGGTCGAAAATTCGATCTAAATTCCAAAAACACAAGAAATTTAAGCGTTTTCAGCCATTTGTTACCGTTTTACATCATAAAGAATAGATTAATGGCATTTCCATTCATTTTCGAGGGGTTTCAGAAAATAACATGTATTGCCCCTTATAGGCTGAACACCACTAAATCCAGCTGTTCTTTATTTCATATAAAATCCACTCACTTCAAAACGGTGTTTCGACATTTTCTAGCATATCAGATTTTCAGAGACTTATATTCCCATAAAGAACTAGATCGCTACTTTAGAAAAACAAAAAGAAAAGGGGGTGTTAACTTTTATATAAGAAAACTACAGTTCGTTAAATACAACCCGCTGAATTTACTACTTTTCGCTTCTTTCAATTTCTCTTTTCGTGACATTAAATTCTTACGCCGCCATTTTTATCTAGCATGCGATAGGAACATGCTGATTTCATTAGAATGCAAAGTGATACATACTGAAACGCGGTAGGGTAAAAGTAAGCACATTGCTGCCGAGAAAATGCACTAGGAAAGGAAAAAAGATTAGTACTATTTATATTTGGACTACTTGTGACTAGACCTGCGGAGGCTTACATTCTATTTGGTAGTGATCAGCCTTCACACAGTCAGCAATGAAGGGAGAGAATTCTTGCAAATTCTCGTTAAAAGCTGACCATGACTTGCAACGTAACGTTATGTTTTTTAGCTAAACATACGTTTTAAATATACTATAAGGAATAAAGAGGTACTATCAGTATATTGGATTTTTATTCCGTTTATGAAAAAATCTGTAGCCTAACTACATAAATCTGTTCGTAATACGTCATTTACAGCACGAGAGTCATCTTACAACCCGGGTGTAAGATTATAAGATTCTTTCACTGGTGGCAGGTGCAAATGAGAATATCCGGCTTGAGGGCAACTGTCTACGGCGGTAACGAGGCTCCTGCCGAGTTACCGTTTAAACAGTTACCCGAGAGCTGGATATTTCCATCTGCACTTACCACCAGTGATTGAATCTTTTCCTTGCATGCCATATTCAACAAATGATATTAAAATAAATTCAAACAAATGATTTTCTTACAGCACTTTTTTCTTAAAGTGACGTATCAACAAAGCGCCGAAACTTTGCGTCCGTAAACAGAAAGTACGTCATGACGTTACAATGACAGAAACAACGTAAAAGTTCCGGTTTTGTTTTATCATATGCGGTGAAACGTTATGTTTTTTACGTAAAATGACGTTTTTCGAATCGAGAAATATGTTATAAGGGACAAAGAGAAACTATCAAGGTATCTGATTTTTATTCCGTTTTACGTAAAACATTATTATTACTACACAACTCTACTGTACAGATGTAGTTCGTTTTATGTAATTTACGGCACGAGAGTCATCTTACACCTCGGGGTGTAGACTTTACAAAGTCTGTTGAGATCAAGTTACCTGTAATAAAGTTTATTCTTTCTTCATACTGATGCTAATTTTTTCCAAGAAAACCATTCCCTCTTTAGGCTAATCTCGTTAGAGTCAGAGGTTAGAGATATTGTAAATTTTTTCATAAAGTGCTATCAAAGAGGATTGATTTTATGGCCAAGAGCTTTACTTTTAATGACTCTAACGACTGATGCCAGTCTACTCGGGGTGTAATACGGAGTTTTCCAGCACCGGTGAAATCACCAGAAATCCTAGTCCGGTATGCAAGAAAGAGTTTTCCAGCACCGGGTGAAAATACCAGAAATTCCAGTCCGATATGCAAGAAACTGACTTCTGTTGTTTCAAACCTTGATGTGCCGAAACAAAGACAGAAATGGCAAGGAAAGTAAAATGTCGACAACGAATAAAGGAAGGAATGAAATTATAAAATTTCTAAGAAGCTTAAAATACCGATAACATTTTCCATGAAACGTTTATGTCATTTAGAAGGAAACCCGACTGAAATTGCAAGAAAGCTGTTATACAACCACGAACAAAGACCTACTAGAATTGTTTAGAAACGTACCGACAATGAATACACACTAACTGATATACTTGCAAACTTACACGCCTACAAAGACGAAAGACTGACTGAAATTCATAATTATGAAACTTATATGCCGCCAACAAAATGACAGGAAACTGATATGAATTAAACGAAATTAAACAAAAGACAGACTAAAAATATCAGGAAAACTATATGCCTGAAAAAAAAAAGACTGGAATTGCTTAGGAATATGTATACTAAAAACAAATGAAGATTAATTAACTGAAATTTTGAGAAAAGTCATATGCCGCTGTCGCGTTATATACTGACGAGATATGGAAAAGAAACCAACATATGCCTGAATAATTATATTGTTTCTACAAAAAGCACCACCTTGAAATGTTCAACACCTACACATCTCGATTTTTCAAATTCAATCAGCACAACCACGGGTGGTAAACGCGCAATCCAATTCCCACTGGGAATACACTTAAAATGGGTTGCGCGACTTCCGGTGGTGGTGTTGCGCATCATTATAATTATACAAAATCAAGTAAGGTGGGTTTTTGTTTTTGTAAATAATAACATATTTATGGATGTTTTCGAAAAAAGCAAAATGCTATTCGACACAAAAATGAATAAAGATCATATGTTTGAAATACCAAATTATTAATTTAAGAATCAGCCCTATCATGATAACTCTGCTGGCTCGATCTGTCAAAAAAAGTTTGGAATCATGAAAAATGCAAATTTTTTAATTCTTGTGCCTTCTTTCTGGAAATGTGACGCTTCTAATGATCAAACACGTGTATAACAGTCATGAATATTACATACACTTGAATGAAATGTTGCTTTTGGGGGTTTAGATTGGCAAAAAAAAAAAAACAACAATCGGGAATGGGGTTGCGCCCAGGGAATGGAGTTGCGCGTATACATTATATACATTATGATGTATACGAGCATCTCCATTCCCGGTGCGCAACCCCATTCCCGATGATTTTTGTCAATTATGTCCCCGTAAGCAGGATCTGAAGCAAATGATTTTGATATCCGTTACTTCATAACAGTTGAGTTATCATAAAAAGCATCAGATGTCCTCAGATAAGGCATATGAGGTCAGAAACTGTCATTTTTGTTGATTTCATACTTTATTCACGCTTCGTTTCGCCAGAGTTTTTGTGATAATAGAGCCGAATCATAAATTACAAACCAGATATTTTATATATATGATGTATCATCATATTTGTGTCGAATAGCATTTTCCTTCTTTCGAGAAAAAATATTCTTGTCTCATACTAAGCAAAATCATGACTTCACTCGCCTCAATTTCCTCTGTTTAATACCACAGTCACACATATGGCGCAAATAGCTACGTCGTGCTACGGATAAAAACGTAGTAACCCGTATCGATCCGTACCTGAGCCGTACGAAATGGTACGAATTGATACGGCTTACTACATTAAGGTACGTCTCAGGTACGTTTCAATACGGGTCGATACGGATTACTACGTTTTTTATCCGTGGCTAGACGTAGCTTTCCGCACCGTATGTGTGACTGGGGTATTATGCGCAACACCAGCACCGGACGTCGCGCAACCCATTTTAAGCGTATTCCCAGCAGGAATTTGGTTGCGCGTTTACCACCCGTGACAACAGACCGTGCAATTAACACAATGAGAATAGAGTGTCGAGATGTGTTTGTGGTGATGCTTTTTGTAGTAAAAACATATTCAGGCATATGTTTGTGGCGTTTTCAGATCTCGTCAGTGTAATATGGAGAAAGGGTGGCTGAACGTAGCTCGGTGTCTTTTTTTTTCTCTCAAATATCTCCACAAACACTTAAGCATGATAAGGCAGGGCTTCTTTACAAATAAGAATGCATAAGTAAATTTTAACATATACAGACTATTGTATACGAATGGGACTACATGTATATAGACGTTATGTATAAAAATCAAAGGGTCATGACTCAGTAAAACACGGTTAACTGTAAAATCATGGCCTGAGTGTATACGCAACTAGGCTGATTACTGAAGTATTACTTGAATTCTACTTTATAGTGTAGTATAACAGTGTGTGTGTGTATTTCATTAATATGGGAAAGGGGCAACAACTCTGCAAAATAAATAACCATAGTAAAACATGCCGACTGTATGCACAACTAAACGTCGTACCCACTCCTGTAACGTTCCGCTTAAATATGGCTAGGAGTTTTGAGATAAGTGTAGTTTAGAATATCTACATGAACGTTATGTATTACACTGGTGCATAACTTGAGTGGTAAATCCTACAGCCGCTAGGAAACCTACGTTGACAACTATCAAAGATAAACTGAAATTATTTGGACACTGTTACACTGTTATGTCGACAATGAACAAAATCAGACTGAGAGTAGAATATATCTGTAGGACACAGGGTGTGCACGCCCCCCCCCCCAACACTAGTACATCTGTCACAAATAAGGGGTAATAATTCAAATGTTTGCAGTCTTAAGGGGTAATTTAGCCTCAACAAACATTTTATGAAAAGGAATCAGTATTCTAGGCCATATACTTTTTGAGCTATGAGCATCACAAACAAAAAATCCACTATTTTGGCTATTTTAAGGGCCGTAACTCTACAATAAGCACTAAAATTCTCAAAAAGAATGCCAAGTGTGCAAGGTCATATCATGATAAATAGTATACCCAAGCAAGGTTTGAATTTACATTATATTCTTTTTGAGCTAGGCAAATTATTAGGTGAAAATGGGCTTTTTGACTATTTCAGGGGCAATAACTTTAAAAATAGGGGGTGCAGCCAGTCAAAAAATAAGAGGTGCGCAAGTTTATATCATGGTAAAGTCTCGTGCAAAGTTTCACCAATTTATATCAAACACTTTTTGAGCTAGGCGCGTCACAAGGTGAAAATATGCATTTCTGACTATTTCAGGGGCAATAACTCTAAAATAGGGGGTGGTGCCAGACGAAAAATGGGAGGTGCGCATGTTCATCTCATGATAAAGACTCGGACAAGACAGAATCTATATGCCCCCACCACTCATGGGTGGTGGGGGAGCACAATTAACTTTTCAGAAACTTATGTGACAGCATTGAACACGACGTATAGGATATCGACCGTGAACGAAGTCTTTCTCTGTCAACAGGTGTTTCGAGAAGCCCGTGTGTAGGTCTTTCCTACGGAGAAAGGCCGATGTACGAGGTTGATATCCGACTTACATACCGTCATTCCTTCTCAAAATGTCCAGCGGTTACAATTCTGAGGAAATTTTATCACAGACATTAGATCTCCGATGATATAATGAACTAAAAGACAGGAAGATTTTCCTGACACAGAATTACATACATGTAAGGAATTTATGTTACTTTTAGAAATATACATTTATCCGTAGAAGGTATGGCGAGATAATTGTTCCCGATCTGTAACTTTAGTTTATATAGGTGTAGGAAGTGGTAAAAGGACACATATAAGGCCGGGAAGGTACTAATCCCCAATGATAACGTGATTCCCGCCGAAACGCGAGGACGAGTCTAATTCCTGATAACTGACAAAATAACAATTCATAATGCTTTCACATTACTTGACAAGCAAATATTAGTATTTCTTCCATTTTAAATATCCACTTAGTATATGGCAACATAGCTCAGTTGGGTAAAATGCAGACAAGAATTGGATATAAGCGAATCGTTGTGTGTGTTCGAATCCTCATGAGGTTTCTTTTTCAGATTTTTTGTTTGTTTTCCTATTCGTTTTCATTTTTGCTTTTGTTTCTTTCTTTGATGGTTTGTTTTCGCATATATGTCTTTATATAACACATTTAGTATGTTCATTTTTTGCATGGCTAAAATGCATGCATTTAATCAATATCATCTTTTATATATACTAAACTTTTCTGATCTGCCATATCGCCTTTATATACCTCTCTGTCGTGTTGTCACAGAGCTCATGATGGAATTTAATTTTCATAGTATGCAAAAATGAAATGAAAATTAACTGTCGATGCTGAGTTTCGAACCCGCATGGTAAAAGATCTGTTGAACATGGACAGTATGCTTTACCACTGAGCTAATTTTTCATTGGTACAAATTCTAGAAATATTTAGATTGTAACATGTTAAACATGTTAGAAAAATGTTGAATTCCCTATGTTCCATTTTAATCTATTTATAGTCATGTTTGTAAATATCAAGTTATCGTTGGGGCATAGTATGCTACCCCATCAAATATTACCTGAAAGGTTTATGCATGATAATAATCGCCTGCCTACCAAAACAGTACTTCCATACCGGTAGACAATATAAAACCTCAGAAAAATAAAAATTACTTTCATTTTCGTAGAGCAAATTATGGACATTTTTGTGACAAAACACCAAAAGACATTGCCAAAACTGTTTAAAAACTTTTACTGTAAGCGCCCATGAAGACACTTGATATAATTTGACAAAGAATATATGAATCTCGTCCAAAGTATGGTGTACAATCAGCACCATATAATCATATCCATTATGGCCACACGTCTGTTCCAGAAATGCATTCATGAGCAGCTAATCATGGAACAAACGGGACACAGTTTCCTTGCCAGAAGTTTATCATTTATGACTGGATTTTAAAATAACTTTACTCAGTGTTAATCACAACGATCTGACGTGTCGGACGTAAGCCCACACCCATAGTTCAAAGATCAATATCACACGTGCAGGTCAAAAGGTCATGATGTCCTGAAAATGTATGAAGTGTGTTGAAGGTCTATTTGTCTAACTGAGAGAACAGCGTTATTACTCTCTTCGTAAAAGCTTGTCTGTATGTCTGGACAAGAAGGTTGTAGAGAGCTTGTCCGGTACAGATTTGAAAAGAAAATGTCCCCTACTTTGAAAGAAGGGATTTTTTTAAGAATATACCCAAGTTTAATAATATATCACCTTAGTATAAAAGATCATACTAAGAATAACTAGAGAACTATGTAAATGGTTGACTTGTCACTTCAAACATTTAAAGAAGTAAGTGAAATGGTTTGCAGTGACAACGTATCGTAAATGCAGCTGACATTTTTATAGATATATCACTAGATGTTTAAAAAATTGTATGGAACATTTCTTGTGTAGTATAAGAGAGGCTCATAATTATAATACCAATTGAGGACCAGTGAAAAGGTGCCACCATCCCTTGCTTATATTATCAAAAACTGTGTTGCTCAATATTCAATGTTTTAGAATTCATTCATCTGAAAATAACAATGGAAAATGATGAATTGTATAACTTTTTTGTCAGCCTCAGTGATAGAGTGGTCATTCTTTATTTTCACTTACCATTTTGATTTCACATACGTATTCTTTCCTCCTATCTTTTACGGCTTTAGGTGGAAATTAAGATGTTTTTCTAATTTTAATCATGCATATATGTAACAAATAATTTTAATTCAATTATGCACGTTTTTTCTTGAAAATCTGTTATTTAACACTGACTATTTTAATAGGTTAATATGATCAATCATAATAAAGTCCACATAAATGCATGTGATTGAAATATATTTATGTGTTTAATACAAATGTATATGCTATTTAATCACTTTTTACGTGCTCAGGTCTGGGTCAGAACAGTTAGACCTCTGCAAGAGAAGTCTTTTGTTCAAAGAGGACTTTCAGAAATATATAGACCTCTGTCTGAGAAAGGAAATGGTATGTAGGCTAATGGCTGATATTGCAAGAAAAGCCATAACTAACAAAGCCTGTCTAAAACTCATAAGAGACCCTTGTGTCGACAACAAATGAAACTGAAATATATTGGTAGAACACCTACAAGGCAACAATGAACAAAGACAGAATGAAGTTGCCAGGAAACTTACTTATGTCGACAATGAAATGAGACTGCAATGCAGGCAACGAATAAAGAAAAACAGAATTTGAAAGAAAACATATTCCGACAAGTCTGGTGAAACTTAAATTACTATGAAAATGAATAATGACAAGCCGAAATTGCTAGGGAAAACCTATAATAGTGCCGTCACACTGGACTGCGACCATTCGTGATCTTACGGCGACCAGAAAATGTACAAGTTCCACCACGCTTATGGCGTTCTTACCATGCGTCTTCTACGTGTATCACAACTGCACGGTGACCTCACGGCGTTTCTATTACGTGATCATGTCGACTATAAAGGCGGTCAGATTTTCGGAAATTTCATTTCTAAGAAATACGATGCCGAAGAAACAAGCTACCCGAGCAAGTCTTGTGAGCAGCTCATCAAATATATCTGGTGGAATTCTGAAGAAATTGTGGAAAGATGCAGGATCTTCGTGCCTGGAATCAAGCAAGAGGCGTTGTGGTGCCTACAATGAGATCTTCGGACTTCACATAGCCATGGTCTAACCAAACATCGTCTTCGCCTTGCCCTTCTCCTCCGTCGCCGTCTAATAAGCTGCAACATCATTGTCTGCCTGCTGCTACTGTTGCACAATAATCAATTGTTGTAGTAAAAGCAAGTTCTGGATATCTTCTGCCATATTGATGAACGTGACATACATGCGATGAAGACCACAGACACACTGATGTATGAACTTTGAAAAAGCAGTTTTTATAGCAGGTCACACATGAAAAGCATGGTCGCCAAAGGGGCGTAGTGCAAGCTGGCTTAACCTCGCCATAGTCGTATCAAGAACTCCATAAACGCAGTGGGAACCCCATGAGAACGCAATATGCGCACTGGAAGCCCCACAAGGTTTTCAATCCCATCTCAGGGTAAAATCATTGTAAGATCGCCCTAACAACGCCATAAGGACACGTAGTGGGGTCGTATTAGAAACCCGAGGGTCGTGGTGAGGACGCCATGAAGTCGCCGTTGCAAATGTTACCGTTTTTGAAGCGTCTTTGCAGCGCGTGTACTGCGCTTATAATTCGTTCATGGAGATGTAACGACGCTTGTCTAACGACCTTCGTGATACCACCGCGTTCTCAGCGCGTCTCAGAACGGATCGTCGAACCTTGGCGTTTGTTTTGAATATGCCAAAACAAAGGCCGTGACTCGGCGATCATTGGCGACCATGGCAACCACAATACGATGTCAGGCATTTCCATAACGCTTATACCACGCTCACGCTTTGGGCCCATTTTCCGTCGCCGTAGCAGCGCAGTAAGGACGCCTCTCCAGTGTGACGGCACTATAAAGACAATGTACACAGAACAGCCGAAATGTGTCTACATCTGAACACAGACCTATAACAGATATTTGTAAGAATTTATGTTGACAACGAACAGACTGAAATAAATCTACATTCCATCAAGGTACATCGACCTCTTAGAAACCCCTCCATACGAAGAAAAATATAATGTCTAGTTTAGTACAGATTATAGAAACAAAACTATCTAAGTACCTTTGACTTGAGAAGTTGTTGGCGAAGGTGATGCTCCATTCACGCGAAAAGCGGACTTTTCATCTTCAGATTTGAACACTGTCTGCACTGTGATGTCGTATTCCGGATGAAACAATTTGTAATGGTGAGACCAGCGAGAAACCGGACGAACCAAAGACATTGTTGATTCAAAATCTGCGAAAGAATAAGTGTAGCATCATCAAAACTTAAACTTCATTCTCCTCGCAACTAATTTTGATTTCTTCATCAAAAATGTGTGTTAGATACGGGAATGTTAGACAAAATGGCAGACTTTTAGCTGTAGCAACCATATGAAATGGTGCGACTTAAACTAGTCACACAGACAAATGCGCAAAATCCCACAGATTTATCATGGTTGCAATATTATTTGGAAAGAACTGGTGCTTAAATGTATCTTTATCCAAGTAAAGTGATTTTTTCTAACAATCAACATTACAACATGCTTGATACTATTTCTCGTTTTTATGCATCGAAATACCATTTTCCAACATAATTTATGTAATTATAAAATCGAAAGAAATGTTGGGAAAATGTGTATTAGAAATATAAGAAAACAAATTACCTGAACCATCTGCTTCATCGTAAATAACCTGTGTTACCATCACTGGTTTATCTGCCGTCAGCTCACATGGTTCATTGACATCTAACATGAGGAAGTCTCCATATGTGACGGTATGAGATTCTGCCGTGCTGGCCATCAAATACCGTGTCACCTCAGTGTCACCTAAAAACATTCCAGGTATATCAATGACAAAGTAGAACCCTTTTAGAAAAGCGCAGTCTCCACAATGTTTGTTTGTGGATGTAAAATGAGTTTCTATCAAAAATGTCTAGTTTCTCTGGATGGTCTAGACGAGTGGATCCAATTAGATAGTCTGGACGAGTATATCCAATCAGTAATTCAAGTGCCATAATTCAAAAGTGCAAGGGCGGATCGGGCTAGTTATCGGACTTGGCCGAGGTCTTATAGTCAAACAAATTTTGTTCAAGTTTGGTGAAGATCGGATGAGAAATGTTCGACTTAATGTGCGGACAAGATTTGTGACAGACACACTGACACACAGACACACAGACTGGAGTAAATCAATATGTCTCCCACACCAGTGTGTGGTGGGAGACATAATAACTCACAAAGCCTGCATTTACCTTACCTAATAGAATACTTGCAGGACAGATGTATCTACACTAAATTTCTGGAGCGCTATATTTTCGTACTTGATTGCTGAATCCCGCATAAGCTATTGTCAATAACGAGTGAAATAAATGAGTTAAATGACATAACCCTTATCCTGTTAAATTTCTATAATGAACGTGTCCATCTTTCATTTTGGACAGTACAATTAAATGTTAGAAGGGGTTGCTCACCAAAAATATATTGACTGAATGGTGAACAGTGCAGACCATGATCAGACTGCAAAGGCAGAATAATTCGTCGCGAGCAGGCTAAGGGTTAAATACCGAGCTGTTCCTGGTGAATCTTATATTGCAAGCCCTGGAACACGAAAACAGTTTTGCTACTGTGTTTATGAAACGGATAAAATACATATGTTAGACCTATAGTACACGTTGAACACAAAAATATACAAAATGTAGCAAGCGACCGTGTTTGTGGTGCTACTTGATATGTTAGAGATAGACCCCAAAATTCTAAAAGGCAGAAATATATTAAATAAAGTCTAGAAATTGATTTCTAAGTATTTCAAAAAACCAAAAATGATTTTACAAATGTGAAATTTATAATAGTTTTGTTTATATCAATAACAGAGGTTTTAATATTTAATTCAAAGTTGTGATCCGCAATGAATGACAATTCTTGACTCAGGCCAGTACTTACAAGCAAAAAATATCTATTAATTTACCTACCTTGCAGTTACAAAATTGAGAAGACAATGAAAGTAGGTTTAGACACAACATCATACCTTTTTGCACAACAAAAACATTACGGATATATTTATATGTGTTTGGTTTACCCTTTACAAACTGCTTCGTACCTTTTTGTTAGCTTACATGTGGTAAAAAATAATTTTTAACAAGCAAATGAAATACCAGCAAATCAGATGTCACATTCTTTTTGCACATTGTGATTTTATTTTGCCTAAGTTTTAAACGAAAAAATAACTACTGTTTATTTATAAATAAAAAATCATCGTTTGAAATGTATGGAATAGACTTCCCGACAGCATAACAACTTAAAGGGATGTGGATGACACGAAGAAATGATTTCGGACAAGTTCTGGGCAAAGTGTCGCAGATTTCAGGAAGAATTCTGTGTTATTTGTCGTCATCGAAAACGAAAGTAGACTGGTATGTCACATAGCTGATATGTCCGTTTAATAATTAACAAATATTTGGCAAGGTTAGCTTTTTGTAAAAGTTAATTTGAAAGGAACAGGCAATGTCACAGATCAGATTAATTTCATACAAATGACAAAAAAAACAGAACTAGTCAACTTGGATCGTCCAGATATAAAACGTTCGCAAAAAAGATGAAATGCGCCGTGATATCCAAACAATGAAAAATGCACCACTGGCATTTCCCAAGGCACAGAAGTTGTGTAACTACCTGTTGGCAACCTACATACACTCTTTTACTGATAATAAGATATATGTCTCATGTATCATAAACGAATTTTCAATAAACGAAATGTCCAAATTACCCATGCTTCTAAGTCATAAATCTGTCACACTCTAGACAGAAATCCGTTACATGGAAACACGACTTGTCCTGAGAATAATGACATATACGAAACAAAATGGCTTATTTTGCTCTTTACATAATATGTTCAATTAATTGTCACTTATTTCAGGTAAAATAACCGTTATATTATCAAAAGCTAAGTTAAATATTGAACAGGCATATTAACTCTTTGAAACGCCAATCTAATCTAACTTTGTTTTCGATGACAATGCTACCATCCGTGACACTTTGCTAAGAAACCAGTAACTGCGTCCTGTCCGAAATCATTTCTTCGTGTAACCCACTCCCCAATAGGCTACATAAGGCTGTGTCCTTAAAAAACAAAATGTCACTGGCACTCTTAAACACCTGTATGTGAACAGTATGAAATCGACAGCATGCCGGTCTCAGGCAACTTGTGCTGCTGTATGCATCTATTATTTGTTGTGAAATAGGTTTCGGTCTGCAAATTAATAGCACTTGTTTATGGACACGACCGTGTAGAAATAAGTGGTTCTCCCGCCCGCTTAGCTCAACAGGTAAAGCGAAGAGCTACAGTTCGCGGGGACGTGCGTTAGATCTGTGGTCGTGCGGTATGTTCCCCGTGACAATTGATAAAAGACAATTTTTTTGAAATCACCACCTCTGATTCATGTAGAAAGGTCGACAGATACTAGCGGAGAACAACTTGGTACTGGTACAGAACCCACGAACGATTGCCTGCAATAACGTAACTAATTTGTGCTAAACCCAAAACAAACAAAAGAAGAAGATGAGTGCTTACCTTCTTGTACGGGTTGTATGATAAAGGTTGTCACAGCTCCATTTTCCTTGTAAGGGAGAAGAACGTACTCTGTATCGAACTTGGTTGTTGGAGAAATTGGTGTTGCCATGTGACCGTTGTTGAAATTTCGGTTAGCGCTTATAACAGATACAGGTGCATCAGACGTGATGTGATAACCGTTCACATTTGATCTATCTGCTGTCGCTGATGTTTGTGCCAGATGAAAAACCATTCCCCTGTCTAGTGAAATAGTTATGCTCCCGCCTGCATCGGTTGACGTGTTATTTAAGGTGATTATATGTGCATAGTGATCTGGGATATCAATAGTAACTGTAGTGCCATCTGCCTGTGCAGCTATACTTATTTCAGAATATTCATTCTCAGCTGGCATTGAGGTTGTGACGTAATCTATTCCTAATATATCATCGGGGTA
Organism: Mercenaria mercenaria; assembly: GCF_021730395.1. Taxonomy (NCBI): domain Eukaryota; kingdom Metazoa; phylum Mollusca; class Bivalvia; order Venerida; family Veneridae; genus Mercenaria; species Mercenaria mercenaria. Next base: position 64,031,300 of record NC_069363.1, on the reverse strand, counting down.
GGCTGTATAGCAGTCGGCATTACCAGTCTCAGTACTACATACAACCACTCCTATCTCTAGCCCAGGGAGATCTGTCTCTATCAGCACACCTTTATCTGTTATTTCGGCAACACCATCTACAAACGTGTTAATTCATGAATATTTATGTTAAACGTAATTGACCCGTAATGACATTCGGCAATTTCCGTGTTACTGACACTCGGCAATTTCCGTGTTATTGCGTATTTTCGTTCTTTGGGCATAAATTTAGCTCAACGCGCACTTAACTTTCCGTAAAGTCTGGAAGATACCGGAATCGCAAACGAACGATACGTTATCTGTCGATTATCATTACGAGTGCACTACTCTAAACTTCTACTTCCGGGTAAAAGGCATTATTGGAATAATGTGAAAAAAGTTAAGTTCTAGTAATATTCAAATTACCTTTACCACTCTTTATTTCAATTGTCCATTACCATCCTCTCTCTTAAATCAAGTATGCATCCTAACACGCCAATGATAGGCAGACTAATAATAAAAATGGGGGAGAATTTTACGACGACCACAATGTAAAAAATAATTGTGTCGTGACTAAACACATTAATAAAGGTTATTCCATGTTATCCATAACAAACCTGAACATTTACCGTCTGAGCAACCCATCAGATCTGAAGGAATGGGGACTTTTTCTAGCACACCACCTTCGAGAAAATACTTGTCTTCTCCGTATTTTGTTGTTACAGTAACCACTGTCGTAAATGCGTATCTAGGATAAAGTAGGATATACAGTTCGCTTGATGTCGTACCGTCTACAGGATCGATGCCTGGAAACGCCACCGTGAAGGAAGAACCGTAGAGGTCGGGACCTATATGTGAATTTAACTTCCTTTTTTAATTCATATGAAATAAAATCTGTAAAAATGTGATCATAACAATATTTAAAAGCATTGAAAAGTTCCTTTTTAAGTGACAATGACGTTGATATGGATAAGATCAATATGATGATGATGAATGTGGTGGTGCTGGTAGTGATGATTAAAATGATGATGATGATGATGATGATGATGATGAAATATACAGCAGTGACGTCTTTTTTTTAAAACTACTTTATACTGCACTGGTATTTGAACTGAGATCTTATAACAGACCTTTTCGGCGTAAATGTATACCGGTATGTGTACGACTACGTACATGTATTATGTACTTCGGACAAAAGTTGGGTTTTCTCAAGGCAATAACGAATAACGTATCATCTGCTTATATTAATACCAAGTCCCATAGTCATGGGACAGATGAGTTTGAACATCCTAAGAAATGGTTTGGTATACCGCCATTTCGAATGCTTAGAAGACAGTGGCTAGAGAACCGGAATCGGCGCCCCAGACAGCGAACTTATTCGTCCGGAACCGGTTTTCTAGCCAAAACACCGTGCATAGGCTAGGGAACCGGAATTTTATTTCTATGCATAAAACTGCCGAAATCCACTTTTTTCATGGTAAGTATCATGAATATTGTTATCTTAATTAAGGTTACCATGCCCTTTCACTTATCTTAGTTTACTGCCTCCAAAAGTTTACTCGCCGCATACCGTGTCCGCCATATTGGAATGATATAAACTAGTACGATACGAGTGCATGCGTGAAAACTACTTTGCCGTTTTTGAATGTTATTTGCTTTAAAGATGTACTATGTTTAAATTATTAAAATATAAAATAGTATTGATTTGTATTTGCGTCATTACATGTTTACAAACTAATTTAATTGCCATTAAAGCTTCATGCAGCTCCTTGATCACTTAAAAAATACTCGTTTGTAACACCTCGGCATTTCATGTGCAACAGTTTTGTTATTGGATTAAAGTTTGCAAATGATTTATAGCAAATTGAAAAGATATGTGACTAATACTAATTGACAGAAAATACTTAATTTGTGTAATTGTATCTTATATCGTATTGTACCTTTCAAGTTTAAATTTAAAATTTATTTCGGCTTGATCCAATGCTGATGATTTGCGCATTCATTCGTGCTAGTTTATTTTATCATTTCACTATGTCGGACAGTATGCGGCGAGTACACTTATGAAGACACAATAAACACAGATAAATGAAAGGGCATGGCTTGCTTAAATGTTGCGAACATTTGCAAAAAAATAACTTTCTTGTGGATAAAATTCATAGCATATGTCATCGTTAAAACCCATTCATTACTTTAAGACCATAATTATTATTACATGTATTATTATCATTATTATTATTATACCAGATTTATATAGCGCCCTTTTCATGATCAATTTCATGTTCAAAGGCGCTTTACATAATTAACTCAGATTTTTACTCATAGTCACATATTGGACAGAAAATGCCATTTTATGGAATGTTCCCACAACAAGTCCGTACGGTGTACCAAAATCAAGCGATGGATGTATTGGATGTGTATTTATCAATTTCTGGGCTATATCCGGTGCTCGTTTCCCAACCGTGAATAAACTTTACGGTTAAGCATTTGATATAATTAAAATCAGTATTTGAACTGTTTTACCTAACGAAAGTTCCGGGTAGAATTCTACTGACAGGAAAACTTCATCACCAACTTTTGCTATATCGACTTCTAAATTGTTGCGTTTATGCCGCACTCGCAAATAAGCTCCAATGAGCTGTCGTTGAAGAACCACATTCCCACGAGCACTGAAAGAAGCCAACCGCTTATCAAAATGAAGTCACAAAGTTAGTTGAATAAAATTGTTATATATTTTCCATTCATTTGTTTTTTTAATGAAGAACAAACAACATATGCATATGAATGTGTTGTTTTTTTTACTTATTTAAAAATGCCAGTAAATTTTTCATTAAAATTATCTTTTCTACAAGTTAAAGGCGGGGTTCGCACTAAACGGTTATGAGTGCCCTACTGCTTTTGTCCTATTGTAAAAATAAGTATAGGCAAATGTCCGCTATTTCAAACGAAATTTCGTATAATTTTTCATTTTTTTTATATTCAGTTTCCTTTGCTTAGGGGAAAACCTTGTTAATTTTAACATATACTTTGGTATTTCAGATTATAAGCAGGCCACGTGCGTGTACATTCATTTTTATCTCTTTTTTGGTGGAAGGGGGATGGGGAGTTGGTGGTTAAGTGGTTAAACGTCGCACCGACCTAATTATTAGTCACATGCTGACGTTTGATGGTAGAGGAAGAAGGTGCCCCTTCGTGCATTATTTCATCACGGGCGGACACCTCGGTAGAACCACCGACCTTCCGTAAGCCAGTTGGATGACTTCCTCATATGAGCCGCGCCATGAGAAAACCAACATAGTGCGTTTGCGACCAGCATGGATCCAGACCAGCCTGCGCATCCGCCCAGTCTAGTCAGGATCCATGCTGTTCGCTTTCAAAGCCTAATGCAATTAGAGAAACCGTTAGCGAACAGCATGGGTCCTGACCAGACTGCGTGGATGCGTAGGCTGGTCTGGATCCATGCTGGTCGCAAAGCCACTATATTGGTTTTCTCATGGCGCGACTCATTTGAAGAATTCAACAACCCAAGCGAGGTTTTCATTTTGTTATTTTCTTGAAGAGATGCATATGTTGTTCTAATGTGATTTCTTCTAAAAATAAACATTTTATTATTATTATTATTATTATTATTATTATTATCAGAACAAATATTTATCATAAGTTCAGTAGATCCATGTGCTGAAATGTTTTGTAATCTTCATGTGTGTATGTGTATAAAATAGATACAACATGTTTTCACTGACATTCTTTTGCAGGAACTGAGCTGAAATGAAAGTAGGCACTAACTTCGAATACTAGTACAGGCATGAAGGGGGCAATTAGCCGGATATGCCTCCGTGGTCCTCTCGAATGTAGTCCATATCAATATATAGTGCAATTTTCCCGCCTAGTAAAGGCCATTTTCATGCGAGATATAAGCTTTATTGATGCTTGATCGTAAAAATGAATGTCCGCAGATGATTTTAAGCTACGTTATATGCTTCAAAAGTTGATTTGAAGCTGCCTTGTAAAATGAAAGTGAAAGTAGGTATTTCCTGATGTCTACCTACGCAATATTAGCGTTTTCATTACGTCTCAGTCACGTGACCATGGTTTCACTGCATTATGGTCAACCCCATATTTTCTGGGTATATTTTGATTGCCTAAAGACAGACCTTCAAGACAAGGGTGGTCTCACAGGAAGTGAAAGGCTAGAAATCTTGAAAAAAATATGTTATAATTTGTTAATTTTATATAGAAAATAGTAGCGGAGGCATTTAATACCATCATACCTAAAACATCTTATGTAATTGTGTTCATGTTGTTTCTTGTTTGTCTAGACAAGTAACTGATACCACAAACGGAATCTGACATGTATGTCTGCTAAATCTCAGTTTAACATTAAAGAAGCTCTTAGTGAAACATTAGGGTACCTCAATGATATCTCAGACCTGGAGAGTGAGTATTTCCATAGTAATATACCTTTATTAAAAAATATTTTCGGATACTGATGTGACATTTGTTTTTATTATAATTAGGTAATTTACATTATAGGAAAAGAGATACGATTTTCAACTTGACAATCTATGACGTATTACAAAAACGCAGTTAAAACAAAATTTCACTGGGTAAGTTCATCACAACTGAGGTTCGTAGAATTTCTTTTTTGCCGTGTAATGGTTTAATTTCGCTTGGGTGTTCAGTACTATGAAAGATTTTATTTTTTTACTCCTAACTTAAGCTTATGAGTATCTTAATGTCTTAAGCTGACACTATGGACGAACTTTTGCATGACTTAAATTATGGTACAAGAAGCTTAGGTCTATATCTAAAGGAAAGAAAACAAAGTTATCGCAAATAAATTACTTCGGCTCACTGCGTTGATAGATTTGAGTCGCATGACTCTTAAGTTAGCTAAAACGGCGGATTGGGTCATTTGCAGTATTATGTTAATGTTCTCTGTATCTTTCTTTAAACTTTACAATAGAGAAATCATAATATGATCTAAGCAGATCACGTTTAACAACTTGTATATTCGTGGTCCTTAGGGAACAGTTGGACCATTCAATGTGTCTGCAAAATCGACTTCCGCTTTAGCGCATTCTTTGGCTTAGTTTCAGTCTACCTTCTTACTGATTTCATTTTCAGTTCGTATTGGTGCCAAGAGCAAAGCTCCTCTTATCGCCCAAATATTTTTCCCAAAATAGTATTCCATTTTGTTACAGCAGAGCGAGAATAAATGAGTGTTTATATGTTTTTTAATCTAGGTTTTCTTTTACCTGGTATCCAGTTGGCCAGTGGATACGGTGGACCCCGTCAGAGCGTCCATTCTACATGGCGCTTCATAAGACAAATCATCGCCGGAATTTACGTCATCGGTGTACGCATATATTCGAAATACAAACTTCACAATTTGAGTACCGTCTTCAGTTGCCTGAAAACATTGAACAAAAATTTTGAATATCTTCAATCAACACGCAGTTTGGTATGGAATATTTGCCGTCTATCGTTGAGAAATAACGTAAGCAGTTACCATTAAGTACCAATTATCTCTGTATATAGTATACTTTTGTATATTTTTACAGTGCAGGCAAAGCCCGGTATTAAACGAAATCACGCCTTCAGCGCATGCCAAGTAAAATTAAAACTGGAAGAAAAGCGAATGTTAGAGTCGATTCTTTTACAGATAACGGAACAAATAGTTTCTGTCCCTTTTTACATGAACATTTTAGACGGATTTTTTAAGTACGCCTGGTGGCTGCAAAGAAACTAGTTTCAAAATACATTGTATGTTCAGAATGTATACAATTTAGATTTCCTGGGTTTATTAAAGTTCAAATATACTTAATCAATGTCTTATTACATACGTGAGTACAAAATTTTGCAGCGTTTTATAACAAAAATTCTTAACAAAAGTGACATTTATGACGTTTACATACCACAGATATACCGCATGCATGAGACGCATCCGTTGTCGTAACAGTAAAATCGTAAACTATAGATTCGGCAGCGGTCTTAATGCATGCCGAATCGGTAATTCTGTTTGCTGACTTTGTAGTGTCGCCGGCAGCTGCCTGGAAGGCGTAGACCTTAAAGATCGTTGACGCATTATTTATGGTAACCTGTAGATTAACTTGATCTGAGTTGCCAGATACTTCATTGCAAATGTGTGACACTGAAAATAATAACCCAACTTTTATTATACCACATTTAAACAGCACTCTGTTAGAACTTGTTATGCAACACGTTAAAAAATACCTTACAAAAGTCACTGAACACTAAATTTAAATTCATAGAAAAGAATTCGTCACACATGAGAAATTTGAAATTTCACAAAAATCGTACGAATATGTCACAAACTGGCGACATTTACGTTTCGCATCTTTATCACTAATAAAATTTAAAAGTATATTTCACCTGTCAAAACAACAAAAATGCAATGAAGGCTTGTTTAGACGAAAACATCGCATGCAGTACCGCGAGCGATATTACACAACAAAGCACCACAGAACGGAACGGAATGAAATAGAAAGAATAGTTCCGAACAGAATGGACTATCTAGTAAGGATTCATCATAATGGTGTGCTATTTTTTTATAATTATAGTGCCGGTATTGGTATATGCCAAGTTGTTAGGGTTCGAGGACAGCAAGAGTAAGTGACATCCCGTTGTTGACTTTTCTCTTTGTACAGTATCCTGGGGAGGGGGGGGGGGGGTGTACGACGTCGTGCTCCTCGAGAAGACTTCGTTGACATACCAAATTCGGTGTAGTGGAGCAATTAATTGGCATGCAGGCTGCTGCCCATACTTTTAGAAGTTTTACAGCTGATGCCAAGATGTTTCGCACGAATTCTTTACATACAAGTATATTATCTAAAGAATTCGTTTTTGTGAAATTCACGGTTCAAAGGACTCTAGCATGCAGCCCATTTCATATACCAGTCATAGAATAATACTTCCAAATACCAAAATCAAGGTGTCAGAAGTCGGATATTTACTGTCCAACTGTTCATTATTAGCGCTCTCTGCTTTCTGTAAATTTTCATGTATTTTGACACTACAATCTGATTTTGTTGTGTAAGGGCCAAAATTGTTTTGTCTTTGTAATTGAGGATTAGCAGCAAAATTTGGTAACATGAGAACCTGTAAATTATGACCATTATCTCTGATTCCGCCCAAACGTCTTTATCTTAGAGTGTAACCTCTTGGCTATTACGGATATAAGAATACATAGACCGTCTATCTTCTGCCGATGGCAGTGGTGGAAAACTCGGTTCATTGACCGGTAGAAGATGGCACTTATTTCTTCTAAAGGAAGTCCAATTCCCTGCTTTGATGATACAAGACCTGCACTGTAATTTCTTGGTAACAATGACCGGAGTCCATTGTTTTCTTTGCCTTATTCGTATCTTTCCACAATGCCTAGCGGTTTCAGAATTTTTCGTACCTTATTTTAGCCTCTAGTAGAATTTTGACAGCTGCATAAAACTTGATATCCTGCTTATTTGCGTTGATCTAAGGTCAGGGGCAGAGAAGATCCCATTAAGAGTTATGACATAGAGGGGGTGGGGGGAAATGTTACACATGGCAATGGTGTAGTCGCCGGTTTATTTGGGATTTCTGCAATGACATGGAGATGAAGCATTTTGGTTAAAATAATACTGTTTTTGGAACGTTTGAAATTTCTCAGGACTTTACTGCCTAGTCACTACCACTATGTAACGTCTCTCGCATCTAAACCTAGAGCTATCACTAAGGGGGATTAATACCCCTTACTGCTTCTAAACTATACAAAGTATAAATGATACTTCAAAATGCCAAAATTCAAAATTGCAATTTGGCGATTTCATATACACTCGCAGTAAACGTTTCAGCAAAATAAAAAAAGATTTTGCTGAGTGAGTTATTAAATTTATGCAAATATCACATAAAATGTCTTTGGTAAACAAATCACCACCCTTTTTCATTGGTAATGATAAATTATATCAGTATAAAAGGGGTCGCCGGATCATTAAGATACTAACAAGATAATTTAATAAAGGTTAACATAATATTTTGATAATTTGTGAAATGAGCCACACCATGAGAAAACCAACATAGTGCATTTGCGACCACCATGGATCCAGACCAGCCTGCGCATCCGCGCAGTCTGGTCAGGATCCATACTGTTCGCTTTCAAAGCCTATTGCAGTTAGAGAAACTGTTAGCGAACAGCATGGATCCTGACCAGACTGCGCGGATGCGCAGGCTGGTCTTGATCCATGCTGGTCGCAAATGCACTATGTTGGTTTTCTCATGGTGCGGCTCAAACATAGTATGCAAATTGATACAGCTTTGAATTGATCACACTTGAATTCACATTATGGATCGGTTACTGACATTTTTAAAAATAATAACATTCATTCTTTTTTTTTTTACTTTGAGATGATGTTAATGGTAGAATTCAACATCTTGACAAATAGAAATTTTATTAATTGGTGATCAAAGTGATAGGAATTCTGAGTGAGAAGGAATGTGTAACTTCATAAATTGTGTCATTTAATAAATCGGACATCTTAAACCCAATTATAATATGCAAATACGCCGACGTTATGTACATTTTGTACAACACGCCTTAAATCCAAACACTCCTTTGAAGTTTCAATGAATTTTGGGGGTGAAAACAGACAAGAATCTCTAAGTTGACTTATATTATTAAATTCAATGAACCATAATTCATTTGAATATAATCATTTAATTTCTAACCAGGCATTTACTGGTTTTATTTAATCCTGCTATGGTATGGAAATGTAGCAAAAATGAGTTTTAAAAAAAAACGCCTTTAAGTGGTCATAAATCCACAAAATGATAAAGGGAGGAATGTGCTAATGTGATATTCCAATCATTCATTAAATCCTTTGAAGGTCTATTCGGATCCGTAAAGAGATTTTTATATGAAAAATCCGGACTGACAAACGAACTGACAGAGAGACTGAGTTGGCAAGACAATATGTCTCATAAAATTATGTTTCATATAAGGTGCCGTTTATCTATTGATTCATTTAATGCATATCAAAAATATCACAAAGGTTGAAGTTTTACACATTGTCAAAATAAATTCATTTGATACCTTAAATTCTAATATGCTTTCTTTGTTAAAACACCTTTACGCTAGAATGACGTCACGTTAACGTGCGGTGACGTCAATGTTTTTGTTCCGACCAAGAAAGGGCGCTTCTATTTTATCTACTGTTTTAGAACAAGGGCATATTAGAATCGAAATAATTTATACCAAAGCCGTATTTTAATACTATTTATACACTCGGGCGGTAATACGTCGTACAAATAATTTTCACTCGGGCTTCGCCCTCGTGAGATTATTACGCACGACGTACAACCGCCCATCCTGCATAAATAAGAGTTAAAACACTCTTTTGCTATAAATTATTCTTAAGTCGGTTACATTTAATGACATCTTTAATTTAATTTTCAATAAATGAATTTAATTTTTTACGTAGTTATCATTTATATAAATTTTTTCATTAAACAGATCGCCTAAATGAATGATAGATAAACATTATGTAAACTGCGCACGCATTTTGATATCTCTGTAAATGATTTATTGGTGTCATTGATTGTAATTTCAGATATGTCTAGATTCTGTTGGAAAAAAATGAGTTCAGATATTATTCAATCGAACTGAGAATATAAGATTCTTTCACTGGTTGCAGGCGCTGATGGGAATTTCCGGCCTCGATGGTAACTGTTTAGGCGGTAACGAGGCTCCTGCCGAGTTACCGCGTAAACAGCTACCCGAGAGCCGGATATTCCCATCTGCACCCACAACCAGTGACAGAATCTTTTTCTTGCATACCATATTCAAAAAATAAAACCAGAAATAAAATCAATCGAATGGCTTTCTTTTTAGAACTATTTCTTATAGCAACGTATTTAAACAAAGCGCGGGAAACCTTCTTCCGTAAACAGGAAAAACGTCAAACCGTTTGAAAGACAAATAACAATGTTTAGTTCTGGTTTTGTTTTATCAGTTGCAGCGTAACGTTATGATTTTTTGATAAAATAACGTTTTTTGACTCGAGAAATATACTATAAGGAACAAAGAGGAACTATCAAGGTATCGGATTTTTATTCCGTTTTATGAAACAAAATGTAAATTACTACATAAATCTTCCACTTATATGTAGTTCGTAATACGTCATTTACAGCACGAGAGTCATCTTACACCCCGGGGTGTAAGATGAATTTTTCCAGCACAGGTAAAAAAACCGGAAATCCCCGTCTGGTATGCAAGAAAAAAAAGTTCTACCTCTGACGTCACGCACCCGATCTGAATTTCAGACGTCAATATGGAAAATTATTATCTATAAACTCCGTTAAATTTCAATAATGGAACCTAAAACGTCAATAGTTATCTATATTGCCGTTCAAACTTCCATATCAGGTGTGTGACGTCATTTATAACGTCAGTTTAATGTTTTGTTTGTTTCGGGCTTAACGCCGTTTTTCAACAGCATTTCAGTTATGTAACGGCGGGCAGTTAACCTAACCAGTGTGTACCAGTACAAACCTGTTCTCCGCAAGTAATGCCAACTTCCCCACATGAATCAGAGGTGGAGGACGAATGATTTCAGGTGGTATCAGTTTCATGTCTCATGTATCTTGTCGCGTTTAAAAGTTTTTTAATGACAATATTTTTAGTTTTACTCAGGCTTAAGAACAAATTTACATTTTTTATATATAAATGATTTTAAGTATAAATGCGTATGTAATAAAAAAAACCCATTAGGTTTGCATCGAGAAATATGCACTCGTTCTTCGCGGAATGATAGTGCGCTCCTGCAGTTGCGCAATATTTCCGCTGCAGAAGTCATGCATATTTTTCGATACAAATCTAATAACGTATAAATATTTCAAACGAGGTATTTTTTAATTACTAACATAAACATTGTATTTGTAAAAAGGAAACAAATCATAAATGCGTTCATGAAGCATGTGGTTATTGGGACAACAGTTTCGTTTATTACCTCAAGTTGAATTTTACATAGAAACTCGTTTTCAAATAGGAAAAGTTATACAGTAATACAAGGGAGAATACTCCTCCGGGCTTGCTGATTTGGCGTCATGTTAAAAATGATGTATGAGACGACGTCATAATACATTCATTCTTTTTATCTCTGGGATTCGGACAGGAAGGTCGACATTTAAATTATTTTGTTTAATTATGCACTTTATCTGTTTCTGAGCCGTTTCGGAGCGAAATTGTTACACTTTAATATATAACCTAAAATATCATTCAACAAAACGAAATAACATTAAAAACGGTTATATACACAATTTGCATCAGGTACGATCCTAAGGCAGGGACGCACTACTCATGTGTTGCCCGTAAAATAATTAGGATAAACAATTAATGTATGCTATTTTATTGGAAAAATTTACAGGTATATATGTATGTTCTTCAAAATAGTTCTTTAAATTTGCCTTCATTTAATGTTTTTCTGCAAAAAAAAATACAGATTTAAAGTAAAAAAGAAAGGTGGCCATATGGGAGAAGCTGAGGGGGAGGGGTGAGGTGGCAACACTTATATTGAATCCTACTTTCAATGTTAGGGCGGGGGATAGAAGCTCAGCCGCTCTGTCCTACCCTTGTCTCCACTCTTCTCATACGCCTATAAAGTATACAGGCTCTGGGTTTTGCAATTCAAAAATGAAGAAAATTTAACTGTCAATTCTTATTGAATCAAGGTAATTGCCCTTCCATTTTAGATATTCTAAAGTTCAGTGAAACAAAACTAATTAAACAAAGACTAGATCTAATATCTCTTTTTTCTTATAGTTTTGTTGTTAACTGTATGAACTATATTTAGCTCCATCCAACTGAATGCATGATTAGGCCAGGAAACAAATAGAATAAACAAAAAATTTGTCTGTTCGGTCATAGAAACAAAAATGGAGTTTTGAGATTAGTTTTTTCCTCGATAATGTTAGACTACTTATGAAAGTACCTCAAAATAGTAACAAATATGATATTTTCCAGCTCATGAATGTTTTCTGCGTTTTATATCAAAAGAAGAGAGACAAAATGATGCCAAAACAATTAAAACAATTATCGACAAATCATATTTTTTTCACATTTTTGAATTTTATTGAGAAAGTGTGATGTTCAGTGTTTTTTATCAATATGAACAAAGAAAAGAAGGTTCGGCATACTGAAATGGGATTAAGAGCCACTGGCTGAACAGAATTGTAATGTTAATCTTTAGCCTTTCTGCCGGCAAGTGATTCTGCCTTTGCCACCAGTGCTGACCAAGATCAGCCTGCACCGTGCAGGCTGATTCGCTATTCAGTCAGTTTTCAGTGAACACCCCTTCGAATAATAAATGGTACTGCCCAAATTGAATGATAGACAATGGGCGCATTTGGCATACACATCCGTGTAACTCTGACTAGATCACCGGAGTTTACCTGAGTGACACGAGTAACAATTGTAGTCCGAACGCTTTATCGAGTAACTATGATGGAGAACGTTACCTATATCAGTATATGCTAACAGTTCAAAGGCTTCTGAGCTGTAACAATAATAAAGAATGGTTACTACTTTTGACACATAAATGACTTCATTTCCCTCGTATCAGAAATTATGTTGAGTTAGTGGACTATATGTTTATGTATGCGATATAGTGCTGTTAGTTGCGTGTATCTTACATAATGTTTGCATTTTTAATGACAATGAAATAAATGATTTTTGTGGAACAGAATACTTTGCAGACAAGAACTGCAGACACTATACACAAAGAAGGATTTTGCAGACAACATAGGTAAAGAAGGATATTGGATTTTGCAGACACTATATGTAAAGAACAAAAGGTGTGAATGTCTATATGGATGGTTGAGTGAACTGTTAATGTTTTTATTATGTCACGGATTTTGTACTATATTTTAAGACCAAGATTTAAATGAGACTTATGGTTTATTAAATATTCAAAATATTATTTACAATTAATAATAATAATAATAATAATAAATGGTAATAATGATAGAAATTTAGTATTAATAATATAATCATTATTTGTTCTTATTATTAATGTTTTTTATTATTAATTGTATTATTTGAAATAACATTTCGAATATAATCTATAACCATAATTCTCATTTAAATCTTATTATTGATAACAGATAAATATTAAAATGGTATAAAGTCATATAAGGGAGTTACTAACACTTTGACATATTCAAGTAACACAAGAAAAGTGAATATTTCTGGTTTCTTTTACTCTGACAACATCTTTTTAAAACATTTATTCTTTATTCTTACCTGTCTGCAAAATTCAACTGATTATCATTACATTATTATGTCTATGCTTTATTTCTTTTTGTCTGCAAAATTCAACATTATATATACATGTACATTATTATATCAGTCCAAAGAAGTATAAAATTTATTTTTATAGCTCTTTGATCAGTCTATGCTCTATTTCTATTGTCTGCAAAATTCAAGTGTATGCTCTATTTCTACTTGTCTGCAAAATTCAACATTATATATACATGTACATTATTATATCAGTCTATGCTCTATTTCTATTGTCTGCAAAATTCAAGTGTATGCTCTATTTCTACTTGTCTGCAAAATTCAACTGAAATCTGTCTGCAAAATGCAGTTACTGTTGATTGTACAGTATTTCATAACTTTAGTCTTAAGTCTTACTTGTCTGCAAAATTCAACCGCAGTCTGTTTGCAAAATACAGTTAATGTTGCGGTTTTATTATTATATCAATTTATTCTTTATTTCTACTTGTCTCCAAAATTCAACTGATATATGGTAGAAATACATAGGTTTATTCTTTATTCTTACTTGCCTGTAAAATTCAACTGGTATATGATAGAACTGCACAGTTTTATTCTTTATTCTTACTTGTCTGCAAAATTCAACTGGTATATGATAGAAATGCATAGGTTTATTCTTACTTGTCTGCAAAATTCAAGTGTATGCTTTATTTCTACTTGTCTGCAAAATTCAACTGAAATCTGTCTGCAAAATGCAGTTACTGTTGATTGTACAGTATTCCATAACTTTAGTCTTAAGTCTTACTTGTCTGCAAAATTCAACCGCAGTCTGTTTGCAAAATACAGTTAATGTTGCGGTTTTATTATTATATCAATTTATTCTTTATTTCTACTTGTCTCCAAAATTCAACTGATATATGGTAGAAATACATAGGTTTATTCTTTATTCTTACTTGCCTGTAAAATTCAACTGGTATATGATAGAAATGCATAGGTTTATTCTTTATTCTTACTTGTCTGCAAAATTCAACTGGTATATGATAGAAATGCATAGGTTTATTCTTACTTGTCTGCAAAATTCAAGTGTATGCTTTATTTCTACTTGTCTGCAAAATTCAACGGAAATCTTTCTGCAAAATGCAGTTACCGTTGATATATGTACAGTATTCCATAACTTTATTCTTTATTCTCACTTGTCTGCAAAATTCAACTGATTTATGATACATAGGTGTATTCTTTATTCTTACTTGTCTGCAAAATTCAACTGATGTATGATAGAAATACATAGGTTTATTCTTTATTCTTACTTGTCTGCAAAATTTAACTGATGTATGATAGAAATACATAGGTTTATTCTTCATTCTTACTTGTCTGCAAAATTCAACTGATCTATGATAGAAATGCATAGGTTTATTCTTACTTGTCTGCAACATTCAACTGATGTATGATAGAAATACATAGGTTTATTTTTACTTGTCTGCAAAATTCAACTGATGTATGATAGAAATACATAGGTTTATTCTTTATTCTTACTTGTCTGCAAAATTCAACTGATATAAGATAGAAATGCATAGGTTTATTCTTACTTGTCTGCAAAATTCAACTGATTTATGATAGAAATACATAGGTTTATTCTTTATTCTTACTTGTCTGCAAAATTCAACTGATACATGATAGAAATGCATAGGTTTATTCTTACTTGTCTGCAACATTCAACTGATGTATGATAGAAATACATAGGTTTATTCTTTATCCTTACTTGTCTGCAAAATTTAACTGCAGTCTGTCTGCAAAATGTTATATTATATCAATTTAATCAGTATTTCTACTTGTCCGCAAAATTAAACAGACATCTGTCTGCAAAATACAGTAACTGTTGTATTACTATATCATATCAGTTTTTGCATTATTTCTGCTTCTCTTCAAAATTCTTAAATTTTAATTAAAATTAAAAGTCATTGATAAAATAGGACCCTCCATATATGCATATTGATCACTATCTGACCTTATCAGACAGGACTTGTTTATTCCTGGGGCAATAAAGTAATTAAGAGATTAGCTTATTTATGGTGGGTGCAACTAATTTAATTATAGATGTTCCAGTAAGTGGCATACATGTCTCTTCTGTATATTTGAATAGCCTGGGGCAAACATTTTTAATCCTTTTATCTATTGCCACTTGCAGATAAGAGTTTTTAACTGTCTCAACCAAATGTGTCTTGTTTGACTGATTTTGCAGATAAGTTAGAATAAACAGTAAAAACTTTTTATGTAATAGTGTACATTATATAAGTTGAATTTTGCAGACAAGTAAAAAAATAAAGAATAAATTGATATAATAGTTAAACCGCAACAATAACTGCATTTTGCAGACAGACAACAGTTGAATTTTGCAAAAGTAACAATAAAGAATATATATATAAAGTTATGGAATACTGTACATATATCAACAGTAACTGCATTTTGCAGAAGATTTCAGTTGAATTTTGCAGACAAGTAGAAATAAAACATAAACTGAAATAAAAATGTACATATATCATTTGAATTTTTGCAGACAAGTAGAAATACAGCATGAACTTAAATAAAACTGTACATATATCAGTTGAATTTTGCAGACAAGTAGAAATAAAACATAAACTGAAACATAACTGTACATATATCAGTTGAATTTTTGCAGACAAGTAGAAATACAGCATGAACTTAAATAAAACTGTACATATATCAGTTGAATTTTGCAGACAGGTAGAAATACAGCATGAACTTAAATAAAACTGTACATATATCAGTTGAATTTTGCAGACAAGTAGAAATACAGCATGAACTTAAATAAAACTGTACATATATCAGTTGAATTTTGCAGACAAGAAAGAATAAAGAACAAACTTATGTAATACAGTATTTATATCAACAGTAACTAAATTTTGCAAACAGATTTCAGTTGAATTTTGCAGACAAGTAGAAATTAAGCATACACTTGATTTTGAATTATAATAATGTACATGATACATCAGTTAAATTTTGCACACAAGTAAGACTAAAGATTAAACCTATGTAATTCTGTCATTGAATCTGTTCTATTTTGAAGACAAGTAGAAATAAAGAAAATATGATATAATATAATAAAACCGCAACATTAACTGCATTTTGCAGACAGACTACAGAAACTGTTGGATTTTGCAGACAAGTAATAATAATAAAAACAAGAGCACCGCCTTGCGGGTGCTGACGCTCATCTGATTTTTTTTGTGTAATAGAAATATTGTCCTACCTATGATTTTCTAAGTCTAAAAAGGGCCATCATTCTTGCAAAAAGCAGGATAGAGTTATGTTTCTTGATGTTCAGTGTCCACTTATGATGGTGAAAAACTGCTGCAAGTTTTAAAGCAATAGCTTTGATAGTTTATGAGAAAAGTTGACTTAAACATAATACTCAACCATGAAAATGATTTTCTAAGTCCAAAAGGGGCAATAATTATTGCAAAAAGCAGGATGGAGTTATGTTGCTTGCTGTACAGGGTCAGCTTATGATGGTCAACAAGTGTTGCAAGTTTCAAAGCAATAGCTTTGATAGTTTAAGAGAAAAAGTTGACCTAAACATAAAACTTAACCAAGAAATCTGACATTTTCTAAGTCCAAAAGGGGCCATAAATCTTGCAAAAAGCAGGATGGAGTTATGTTTCTTGCTGTACAGGGTCAACTTATGATGGTGAACAAGTGTTGCAAGTTTTAAAGCAATAGCTTTGATAGTTTAGGATAAAAGCTGACCTAAACATAAAACTTAACCAAGAAAACTGATTTACTAAGTCCAAAAGGGGCAATAATCTTGCAAAAAGCAAGATGGAGTTATGTTTCTTGATGTACAGGGTCTGCTTATGATGGTGAACAAGTATTCCAAGTTTCAAAGCAAAAGCTTTGATAGTTTAGGAGAAAAGTTGACCTAAACATAAAACTTAACCAAGAAATCTGATATTTTCTTAGTACAAAAGGGGCCATAAATCTTGCAAAAAGCAAGATGGAGTTATGTTTCTTGCTATACAGGGTCAGCTTATGATGGTGAACAAGTATTCCAAGTTTCAAAGCAATAGCTTTGATAGTTTAGGAGAAAAGCTGACCTAAACATAAAACTTAACCAGGCAACGCCGACGCCGACGCCGACGCCGACAACCGCTCAAGTGATGACAATAACTCATCATTTTTTTTCAAAAAATCAGATGAGCTAAAAATGGAATGCTGTACATAAATCAACAGTAACTGCATTTTGCAGACAGGTTTCAGTTGAATTTTGCAGACATGTAGAAATAAATAAACGATGGTATAATATAATAAAACCACAGCATTTTGCAGACAAAAGTAAGAATAAAGAATAAACATTTGGAATACTGTACGTATATCAACAGTAACTGCATTTTGCAGACAGATTTCAGTTATATTTTGCAGACAAGTAGAAATAAGTATAGACTGATAAAATAATGTACAAGATATATCAGTAGAAGTTTGCAGACAGGTAAGAATAAAGAATAATTGTGTTAAAAGATGATATCAAAGTAAAAGAAATCAGAAACATTCTTTTTGCTTGTCTTATTTGAATACGTCAAAGTGTTAGTAACTCCTTTATTTGACCTTATACTGTTTTCATATTTATCTTTTATTAATGATAAGATTTAAATGAGAATTATAGTTATAGAATTTTCAAAATGTTATTTTAAATAATACAGTTAATAATAAAAACCATTATTAATAAGAACAAATAATGATTATGATAATAATAATTATTACTGATATTAGATTTCTATCATTATTACCATCTATTATTATTATTAATAATTGTAAATGATATTTTGAATATTTTATGAACCATAATTCTCATTTAAATCTTAGTCTTAAAATATAGTACAAAATCAGTGACATAATAAAAACATTATCAGTTCACTCAACCATCCCTTTATACATCTACACCTTTTGTTCTTTACATATAGTGTCTGCAAAATCCAATATCCTTCTTTACCTATGTTGTCTGCAAAATCCTTCTTTGTGTATAGTGTCTGCAGTACTTGTCTGCAAAGTATACCGTCCCGATTTTTGTGAAGAACCGAACCTAACCTAATAAAGATATGTTTGATGACTATAATGAGGACAGACTGTCTGGTATCGTTGTTAGAGATGAACTGGTACGACTTCTGTCAGAGTGAAATATCAGACTGGATTATCATCAATCGACTTTTCAGATTCTGGGATCAAGTAACACTTGGAAAAATGTTCAGCCCATAATGTTTAATAGGCTAGAAATTTCTATTTTATGTTAATTTATACTTTAAATTATTTCTGAAGCAAGAGCTACAACTTATATTAGTCCTGTTATATCTACATATGACTCTACTAACCCGGGTCATTTCAAATTAAAGGGTGTTTGGTATAATTTTTTTTTTATTGTTGTGACTGAAATTCATTTAAGGAAACAGTGGAGACCCTGATCACATGATCAGTTTTACGGTGTTCAGTCTGCACTGTTTGCCAAGACCCATTTATAGGAAGAAATATATTACGAAAATGAATAAGCTCAACTCTACTGACTGTCTCTATTCCCCCATGCTAATGAATCTCTTTTTTTTTTTTTTAAATGTCTTTGTTTAAAATGACATAACTGAATTCACCATGCTTACAAATAGCACATAACAAACAGTATGCATTTTTCAAACTTTTTACGTAGTACAGCCATGAAATGTGCTAAATGTTAGTTTGACTTTTAAAAGACCAAGTACCAGTTCTTGATGTTGGTCAGTTGGGTTCAACACCATTTCCAATAATCTTACTGCCATATATGACTGCCAGTCACAAATGGTAACAAATGTTCACTCTCCCTCGCAAGCTTAGCAACCTAAGTAGCTTCCCAGTCCACTTTCATAAGCAACTGACAACTCTACATTCATATGGACTGAGGTAGTTTGCAAATGGCCATGGGAGGAATTTCATCGCTAACCGGACCAAACCCGTGACCTTTGGACCGACAGGACAGTACATCAACTACTGAGCTAACTAAACAACAGTACCATAATTATGTGTATGTGGAAAGATGGTTTCTCGGCAAGCAGGGAGGTTGAATTATTTACTTATAACTTCAACATCAATGTTTGGCTTCTGTTGTGGATTATTTGTCCTTATTACTCATTATGTGTTCTTAAACCTAGATGTTTTACTCAAAGTTTTCCCTTGTGAACATAGAAAGTTACTCTGTATAAAGAAAGTAAAAGGTTTTAAAAGAACAATGACAGCACGCTCCACTATTCGAAAGCAATTGTCAATATGAATGATTTTTGGTTCTAAAACTGAAATAATGATCCAAGGATTATTTGACTTGATTCTATGATCTAACTTAAAAACCGTGAATAGATATAAGATGTTTTCAACCCAGTACCGCCCTTAATTTTTAAAATTAAATTAAATTTTAACCTCATTTTATTACTAAAAAGGGACATAACTTTACCAAAATTAAAAGTAAATTGATGGAACCTTGCTTTACAAGCCTGAAGACATGCGAGAAATGTTAACCCAATGCCCCCATTAGCTTTGGAGATAGTAATTTGCATGCAAACACAACAATATCTATGCACAAGAGAAAGAGCATAACTTGTCCAAAGTTAAACGTTATGGGAATTGATTCTTTGACCTTCCTTTACATCACTGGAGACATGTACGGAAGTTTTAATCCAGTATCTGCATTAGTTTCTGAGATAGTAACTTGCATGCAAAGCTTTAACCAGCTTTTTCTAAGTTTTAACATTGGGGCATAACTTGGCCAAAGTTCAAGTAAGAGTTATGGAAGTTGATGCCATGTCCTATACAACATGGAAGACATGTGTGAAGTTTCAACCCAGTATCAGCATTCGTTTAAAAAAAGACTTGCATGCAAAACTTTAACCCTTAAAAGGGGTCTGACTCAAGTAAGAGTTATGAGGCTTGTGATATGTTGATATGACCTTATTTTACAGACCCGTAGAAATGTGTGAAGTTTTAACCAAACATCTGCATTAGTTTAGATGTGCTAACTTTCATGTAAAACTGCATTTTCTAAGTCCAACAGGGGCATAATTTTGTCAAAATACATATTAGAGTAATGGGACTTGATCATCTGCGGTTAGTTAATGACCTTAAAAAGTAAAAATTGGTTTCAAAGCAAATGTCTATAAATGAGACCCATAATTTACGTAAGATTCGTTCAAGAGCTATCTAAGTAGATTATTTTGGTAGGTCTGATGAGTGGAAAGACTTGTTTGAAGTTTCTTTTTAATATCATCCGTGGGTATTGAGATAAAACCTTGATAGTAATTGTACCCAAAATTTTACCAGTCTACCAACGACGGCATGTTTAAAGTGTTAATGTATTCGGATACGATCACCCGCCTTTCCCAGCTTCAGGAGGTGGGTAGAATTCGGGTGACACAACTACTATCGCCCGGGTTACACGAGTTATACTCGAGTAATACCCTGGGTGACTCGGGTTAGCTCGAGTATGTATGCCGAACGCGCCCAATGTAAACTTTTACCCTGCTAAATTTCTAAAATGGACTGGTCTATCATACAATTTCGACATTTTATTTATGATTGGAAGGGGTGTTCATAGAATATTTAATGGCTGAATAGCTAACACTTATAATTAAAGGCATTGATCACAATAAGATATCATTTTGTTTTGGTTCAAAAACAATCCATATTCGTGCCACCAAAGAATATCGTCAATGTCGTATTATCAGTATACCGCGTTAAAGGGTTGAAATAAAAATGAAATAAACTAAACTGAAAATTCAAGACGTCGCCATAAAGC
The DNA here is from genome assembly GCF_021730395.1 of Mercenaria mercenaria. Lineage (NCBI taxonomy): Eukaryota > Metazoa > Mollusca > Bivalvia > Venerida > Veneridae > Mercenaria > Mercenaria mercenaria. The sequence goes on along the minus strand of NC_069363.1, from coordinate 64,010,223 downwards.
GTAATGAAACGTTAAGGATTAATATTTATTTTTTGTCGGGCAATGCACGGATTTTATTCTAAGACAATGTGTAAATTTACCTGCGGATTCAAAGCACTTGACGTGTAAATAATGCCTGTTAAAAATCATTTTAAAACGTCCATTAACTCGGTAACTCGGACTTGATTTAAAATTAAACTGATCTTTAAATTATACCCTTTCAGTACTTAAAAATACCACGAGAGGCAAGGTATTAGGCCCATAACAGTAATGTTTAAAAAATGGCATTTGCTGGGTATATTCTTACACTTGACCGTGCTTCACACTTAGTTGCAAATTTTTTAAAACTTTTACCGTGCCATTTTTTTATAAATTTTGTGTAATTTATGGTATTTCCTCAAGCTCAAGTAGAGACAAATTTCAAAGTGGTGGCCTTTATCCAAAACGTTTGCAGAGAATTCATTATACCATTATTTTTTATGAAAGAAACATCAAACTATTGGTAAACAATTATAGAACTTGAAATAAAACTGTCAATATCATTTTTGCTAGGGTGCCTCGAGTAAACGGATTTAAGGAGACAGAATTCTAACTCCAACATTGAAAAATTAAGGTTGAATCCTGCGGGTCTATTTTGAATTTTGCTCACTTCATTCAAAAATAACCTTGGGGCAGAAGTAAAACCTACCTAAATTTCTTCCACAATATGTAATCTAAAGAATGAAGGCAAAATTGAGAACTTTTACCATATGTAACTCAGTATTTTTAAAGATGTCTAAATCTACCCCTTCTGTTTCAGAGGTAAAATCACTTTGAACAGCAAGAAATGGCTTATCAAATCAGTTTTTTTTTCCATTTTTGTACAATAAATCAATAATAAATATTGATAGAAGTAAAAACTTTACTAGAAAAAAAGGAAAATAAGGAAAAAAAATTTTGGTCCCAGTAGGGTTTGAACCTACGCCCCCCTGAAAATTGCAGTAAAAGTAGGTTTATCGTAGGAATTGATTACTCTTCAGAAAGGAGGTACTCTATTATGGGCCTAATACCTTAAAACTGATTATAATGTTTATATTTCGACATTGGATGTTATGGAGTTTATGGCGTTCCATTCGAAAGGTCACTGAATCAACTCGCCACCGTATAAACTGGTTAGGGTTTCAGGGTTTCAAATTTATTGGCATATCGACAATATATATTGCCTTGGCCATCTACATCCATAATAAATTATGGCAAAGACACACTGTAATGTAGACAATACAATAGACTATAAAACAGACACAAAACAATAAAACAGGCGATAATACTGTGCGAAGACTAGAAGATAGGATGCAAAGGCGCAATGATACGTTGCAAAAACACGAAGACGTGATATCAAAATCGAACTTTCATTTTATCAACATCGCAATATCGAACTTCCTTAATATTGCCCATAGGTCGAAGGAAGGACATACGATGCAAATAGCGCGAAAACACAATGCGATTCGACAGTGCGATGCTAATGTCGCGTCTTCACATTTATGTTAACGCGTTTCGCGTCGTATCATCACGTCATTACATTGTATTTTTGCTTCTTTGCAATGTCTTATCGCACTATCGCCATTACCAGTCTGCAGGGCGAAGGTACAAAACAACGCTGATCCTAACGGAAAACCGTAGGAATCGTTACATGTGGCCCTTCATGGGTTTTTCGAATTTTATTATCCAAAACTTGTCAAATTAAGAATTGGCATCTGATTTACACTGAGTTTTATAATAGTCCTTTAGGAGACGAAGAAATGATTTACTATAGAGAAATCGGTTACAAAGCGAGCTACTTCACTGCCTTACGAGGGAAATTCAGAAAATTTTGAGACTGTCCATATGAAATATAGAGAAAAAAAACCTGTATTTAAATATATTGCCTTCGCCATTCACTCAAAATATTCACCCTTAGCAGAAACGCATTTTCCATCCGGGCTATTCATGACCAGAAATATGTCTTCGATTATCGAACACATATAGCAGCATGCATTAGATAAATCTTTGATTATTGGACACACATTTAGACGTTTGTATCAAATATGTCTTCGATTATTGGACATATAAATATAGTTAAAAGCAAAGTCTGTGCGATAATCAGATACATTTTGTTTTTATCATCGAACAAACGTACCATGAAAATAATAATTTGTATGCGATAATCGAACAGAAATATAAACAACTAAACGCATATGTGTCCGATTATTGAACATAATATAAAAATCGAACATAGACACAAATCTACTGTCAAACTCATGGTCCTCAACACAAGTTCAACATGACAAATGTATTGGTACCAGAGACGGGACAGGGACGGACGGGACAAAGTGATTCTTATATTGCACCACATCCCAAAACAAGTATGATGGGGTGTAATTATTATTGTATGATACGTACCCAGTACTGCACCATTTATCCTGATGCATGAAACCTGAAAAGAAACATGAACTGATAACGGTTCTATAAAATATGATTACAACCAGTTTGAACTCTGTGGCAGATATTACGTGTATGAACGTTATCGGCCGAAATCTGTTTAAAGGCAGCAATGACTGAACGCTGTAAGCTATAACATCTTCCCCTTTCCAGACCACATTATAATGATAATGATGATAAATAACTTTATTTAACGAGGATAACATAATTGGTAATAGCCAGTCTTACGTATGGTCTTCTAACACAACGATTTTAAAATATTCTTTCCTTAATATGTAACACAAACGGTGAAATGAAAGGCATCAATCTAATCTAAGCTTTTGCGAGCACAATCATCCTTATTGATATAAATCAGTTTGTAGAATTATGAAAATAATTGAATATCTAGGTAAAATCAGCAGATTAAAGCAATGAATTTGTGAATAAAGTATAAAATATCAACGCGCACCAAACCCTTAAAAAGTTTATTTCTGAAAGTACAGAAAAGCGTTTGGTTACTTTTTAAAAAGCAAACATAAATTGTAAAAAAAAGTCTGCATCAGATAAAATACTTACTACAACAACAGACACAGACTACAGAAAGTAAAAGAACATTACTGCAAAAATGTGGACACTGAAAAGACAATGACAGCGCTCAGGGTGGGGGATGTGTTAATCCAACTTGCAGAGAGAAGACAAAAATATTGCAATGCAATTAAACCTAAACAACTAAGAAAATAAGAAGAGAATATTATAAATACAATGCCAAAATTAAGTAAGAAACAATACAAAAATAAATAAAAAATGTAGCAATGATTAACACAAATTTTCTTTAAAAAGACTTAGATGAAAATTATATTTTATGACTCTTTCATTGTATGAGAACTCATGAATGGGAAGAACAGACAATATACATAAATGCAATGCTACTGCGGATGGTGATTGGGAGAAAAGTGAAATGCACAAGTTAATAATCACTTTCTATGCAATTCCTACGAAGACGAATTGCATAGTACAGTGTTTTTTTTTTGTCTATAATGTTTAAACATTCAACTGACAACGAAAAATAACCTGTTCAAACAGCTGAAACATCATACCATACTGACAACAGGTATAGCCTTTGTGGTGTGAACCAGGAGACTTAAGTGAAAAAAATTAAGACAACATGTATATTAGGTTAAGTCAAGGAATTAGAGAATATAAATGCTCATTTTTTCATGGAATATAAAGACATACTGCCTATAATAATCAGTACTCGCGTTATATGTATCTAGTGGACAGACGCTTTACCTACTCTAGGGCACCTATGCAAAAACAAACAAAAGAGATTTGTGGTTTTGAGACATAAGACTTAAGGTACAATGGATAACAAAGATAGTTATCAAAGCGAAAATCGTTTGCAATAATGTATTTGCACGAGATCAAATCTTAATTGTTTCTTGGGTAATAATTTACATTTCTGGTACGAAAAGTTACTTTGAAAGTATCAAAACGTCAACGTCCAGACAACAGTTTTTTTCCCACTGCCTTTCTGATTTCATCTTCGTGTGCGAGGATGGGAATTTTGTACAGTAATGCTATAATTTTTTATATACTTTTAATGTGATTTTGAATAAAAAGAATGACGCAAGTGAAATTAATTTTTATGGAAAAAGTCAATTACTATAAAACTCATTTATTGCTAAAAATATTCATTTTATTGCTTTTCAATAATTCCCAGCCCATAAACTAACTCATAAACTACAATCTAATCAAAATTATTAGGATACTTTTTCACTAATGAAGAATTGTTGTAAACTTTTTCATGAAATCTAAAGACATGGCGCCTAGTTTACTCGGTTAAAAGACTGACATATTACAACCAACTTTACATTTGTTGTTGTTTAGACTCGCCGGACACGCCATTATGATAGACAAGGACGTCAACAAGACAAATTGTTTTCGAGTAGTCGCCCTACTTTTGTTGTGCTGGCGTTTTTGTGGGGTCGCCAACCCTACATGGTAGAAACCAGCCGCCATACTTTATCATGGTATTGCAATACAATGGTAAATTAAGTTTGTTTGCTTTGTTGGGTTTAACGTCGCACCGACACAATTATTGGATATATGGTGACTTTCCAGCTTTGATGGTGGAGGAAGACCTCAAGTGCCCCTCCTTGCATTATTTCATCACGGACGGGCACATGGGTAGAACCACGGACCTTCCGTAAGCCAGCTGGATGGCTTCCTCACATGAAGAATTCAACGCCCCGAGTGAGGCACGAACCCACATCGGTGAGGTGCAAGTGATTTGAAGTCAGCGACATTAACCACTCGGCCACGGAGGCCCCTTGAATAGTTTCAGTGTCAGATTTCTAGGTCATTTGAAACATAATTATAAAATAGGCCTTTCGCGGTTGGTGGTAAAAACATGTAGAATGCTCTACATTATAATGTCACAAATAGTATCCCTTAGGCCAATCTCTCATAAATTTCTGTGGCAAGTTTATCATTAATCTTCACTAGTTACTTAAGCAAACTTGACTTTTACATCTCAATATTTTTGAATATGTCATCTTAATATTCTTCACTTTGTCTCCGCAATAAAAACGTCTGTTCCAAATCATTAGACCGATTACTTTTTGTTTTCAGTTGTAGGTTTAAACCTTCTGACAAAAATGACGTCGCATCAGTGCTATTGCCAGTGATTTTTAAAATGATCAAACATTCATTTCTATGTTAAGTTAATGTTTATTTCGTTTCTCCACATGCCATATATATCAATGCAGCAACGTATACTGTTCATCCTTCTAACACATGAGTTTTAAGACATTTTGAATAGTTCAATAGAGTATAATATTGCTTTTTATATTACCGTACTTTTTTCTCAAAAGCATGTTTTAGGGTTTTGTTGTACGAAGATTACAAATAACATATATATATATAAATATACGTATATATTATTATACTTTTTTATCTTCGATTTTTTTTTAGAAGTTTTATGGACCATACTTTAGACGGATAATTCCTAAATTTTAATTTCTTTTCATAAGAAAATACACTGTTAAACTGACATGTTCGTGCCTCATTCACAGATACTTTATTTTAGTTCATGTTGTCTATGTTACAAATTCATAATTGAATTTTAAAATCATTTCATAACAAATAAACGATGTTTAAGTCTTATGGACCATACGTTAGAATCGCTGATAGCCAAAAGTATTAAGTTTGTAAAATGATAATAATTATTTTTGATACCATTATTCAGATTTATTAATACATAATTATTTGAAGACTGACCCATTTACAGTTTAAGTATGTCCGATAGATACTTAAATTCCTTAACATATTTTATTAATTAACATTATTGTCCGACATCCTTTATTATTAATATTATTAATTATTATCAAATAGTATTATTATTATTATCAATCTGTTTTTGCTATTATCTCATTATATAATGACAATTATTTAATTAAAGGAGTTTAAAGGAGTAAAAAATTTGGCTGGTACTCAGATTTCAATACTGCAAATAGGTACTCGCAATAAAAAAGAATTTATCAACCAACCTGCAAATAAATCAATGCGCAGGATGATTTAACATACAGTATATAATATTTTTTTTTTCCATTAAAAAACGGTACTAAAATCTGTTTCATCTCATTTTTGGACCCCAGATTTGACCTGAACCAAAAGCTTTCATCTTTGTGTAGGTAATAAAAGTATCAAATAGGATATTTAAACACACAAGTCCAACTTTTGCTGAAAGATCATGACATAAGAGCTAAGACGAAGAGATAAGTTTCATTTCTTCATAATGTCTGATCTGTAGTAATTTCAATCAAGAAAATATATTTTTAAAAGCCTATTAAAAGAACAAGAAATATATACTAGTATTCTTTTCCTTCTTAATTTTAGACCTTGAAATTTAAAGATCATTGTTGGAAAGGAAAATCCATATAATTTAAATAACACACAATACACAAATAACTATCAAAAGATATAAATTATTGTGCAAATGAATATATACCATCAAATATACAAAAGTGATAGTACACCTAATGCCTCGGTCACAAAATCGTACGATGTCCGTACGGTTTTAAAAAATCGTACGATGTCCACCAATTTTAGAATCCTTACCGTTTATGTACATTCGTAGCGTCTGTTCACAGTACCTACGGGTCCCGTACGATCTTTAGAGGAGGATCTCAAGGAACCCAGTCGTACCTCGTACGTTGCCCGTTGGCTCGTACAGCGCTCGTGGAACTTAAAATATAATCCTGTTGTTATACCACATTGAATCACCAAGGAACTCGTACGGAGGAGCCCGTTCGGCGATCGTAACGCCCTGCGAGCCCTGTGTGGACATCGCACGTTCTCCACACGGTGTCCTTAATATCGGACGGACATCGTAAGTTGACCATGCAAATTCCTGCGATAGTCTTGCGAGCATCGGCAAGCCTCGCATTTTTCCAAATCCGCACGAACATCGTGCGATGCCCGCACGAGTTCTTCCGGGGCCCGTGCGGTCCCCGTACGGGACTCTTGCGGGCTGCTCCCGACTTCGAGCTCGTAGAGAACTCGGGAGCTCGGTGACACATTTTTACCGAGTTCCCGAGTGCTCTACCAGTTCAACCAATCTGTACGACGCTCGTACGAGTCAATGATGTCCGTACGGATGCCGTACGAGTTTGCCAAAATTCGACTGAAAACCTACTCGTACGGAGCTCGTAACTTTCTTGCGACCGAGTATTATGCCTCGGTCACAAAACCGTACTATGTCCGTACGGTTTTAAAAAATCGTACGAGTCCACCAATTTTAGAATCCTTGGCCCTACTTACGGTCTCTGTGCAATCGTAGCGTCTGGTCACAGTACCTACGGGCCCCGTAAGGACTTTAGATAATGCAGTCGTAGGATATCCGTACGGACATCGCAGACAAGTCGTGCGAAGCTCGCAGGGCCCGGCCATACCTCGTACGATGTGCGTGGGTTCCTACGGCGCTCGCACGGCACTCGTACGGTGTCCGCACGATGTCCGTGCGACAAGAATAAATCAGTTCGCCAACGTTTAAAAATTCCATTTTCAATCGTGTGATATCCGTACGGACGTCGCAGACAAGTCGTATGGAGCTCCCATGGAGCCCGACCGTACCTCGTACGATGCCCGTTTGCTCGTACGGTGCTCGTACGGTGTCCCACGCCTCGACAGTACTTGATGGAACTTAAAAATATATTCCTGTTTTTTATACCACCTTGAATCACCAAGGAAGTCGTACGAAGCCCGTATGGCGATCGAAACCTTTATCTCGTACGTTGACCGTGCGAGTCCCCTGCGATAATCGTGTGAGCATCGGCAAGCCTCGCAGTTCTCCAAATCCGCACGAATATCGTGCGATGCCCGTACGAGCTCTTCCGGGGCCTGTGCGGTTCCCGTACGGGACTCTTGCGAGCTGCTCCCGACTTCGAAAATCTCTACGAGCTCGTAAAGAACCGGGAGCTCGGTGAAACATTTTCACCGAGTTCCCGAGTCCTCTACCAGTTCAAAAAATCCGTACGACGCTCGTACGAGTCAACGATGTCCGAACGCCAAAATTCGACTGAAAACCTACTCGTACAGAGTTCGTAGCGTTCTTGTGACCGGGGTATTACCACAGCTCATGCATGTCCAGTTTCAACTTATCATTCAACGATAGAGGAATCTTTCACTGGTTGAAGATGCAGGTTGAAACATCTGGCTCCCGGGTATTCGTTTTGAGGTAACGAGACTCCATTAAATAGTTACAATCCAGATATTTCCATCTGCACCTTCGACCAGTGATAGGTTCTTTTTCTTGCATACCGTTTTCTTCAATTTATAGAGGAAATTAAATGCCATAAATAATTGTCTTTTAAGTACTTTATAAAGTAGCGTATGAATTTACGCATTAATTCATTGACAGCATGAGAGTCATTTTACACTCGAGGGTGTATGACGAGTCTTTCCAGCACAGACGAAAACACGGGAAAATCCTGTCTCGTATGCAAGAAAACAAGAGTCTTCTATTATCTTGCTTATACCCCGGTCACAAGAACGCTACGAGCGTCGTACGAGTAGCTTTTCAGTCGAATTTTTGCAAACTCGTACGGCGTCCGTACGGACATCGTTGACTCGTACGAGCATCGTATGGTTTTTTTTTTAATTCGTAGAGGACTCGGGAACTCGGTGAAAATGTTTCGGATGTCCGCACGGGGCTCGCAGTGCGTTACGATCGCCGAACGGGCTTCGTACGACTTCCTTGATGATTCAAGGTGATATAAAAACACAGTACTTACGGACACCGTACGAGTGCCGTGCGAGCACCGTACGAATCCGGGGCCTCCGTGGCCGAGTGGTTAAGGTCTCTTACTTCAAATCACTTGCCCCTCATCGATGTAGGTTCGAGCCTCACTCGGGGCGTTGAATTCTTCATGTGAGGAAGCCATCCAGCTGGCTTACGGAAGGTCGGTGGTTCTACCCAGGTGCCCGCTCGTGATGAAATAATGCAAGGAGGGGCACCTGGAGTCTTCCTCCACCATCAAAGCTGGGAAGTCGCCATATAATTGTGTCGGTGCGACGTTAAACCCAACAAACCCAAACCCGTACGAATCCACGAGCACCGTACGAGGTACGGCCGTGCTCCTTGCGAGCTCCGCACGACTTGTCTGCGATGTCCGTACGGATATCCTACGATTGTATCCTCTAAAGATCGTACGGGGCCCGTAGGTACTGTGTCAACACGCTACGATTTTACAGAGACTGTTGGTGGACTCGTACGATTCTTTAAAACCGTACGAACATTGTACGGTTTTGTGACCGAGGAATAAGTTACATTCCATCGACTTAGATTTTATAAATTGTCCGCTGTGTTAGCTGTAAAAAGTTCTCACCGTACTTGGATTCAGTGTTATCACATTTTCTGGTTATTTGGGGTCAATGGTTCTGTTTAATGTAAAACAGAATTCCGCATTCCATGCAGACAGCGTGATGGATGCTGCACATTTCATGATATCTAATGAACAGGTTCAATCAAACCAGTCTTCTAATTTTGCTTATTTATGTTATTTGCTTCAAAATTATCTTATTACTAGGCATGTTGAGATCGAACAGTTCCCTTCGCAACAGCTGCGAAAAATTTATCCAATGGTCTTGCTATTCTTTCTTGAATGATCTTATGTAGCTTGTCTCAAAAATCAAAGATAACTTTTTCAGAAAATGCTATTTAATAGAACTTTATTTGCAGAGAGAACGCAAGCGTCTGAAAGGTTAGAAAAGCAGAAACAACAAGATGTACACGGCGAACCAAAACTACATGGAAAAGAATAGTGTTAATAAGAATTAAACAAGGCCGGCCTAAGCGTGATTTCACGTCACCACTCGGAAAACATTCGACATTTAACTGTTATCCAGCGAGTTAAAAAAATCGCACAGTAAGATGGTTTTTTTAAATGTAAGCAAACAAAAGAATAGCATAAGATTAAGACCACATACAATGTTTCCAACGCAGAATAATAATTCCTCGTTGGCCGAGCGGTTTCGTACTTTTACGTCGTGAGTTCTATTCCCAGACCTGTTTAATTTTTATTTTTAAAACTGTATCTATTTTTTTATTTTTCATTAACGTTCAACGACAAGAACTCGAGTTAGATAATTTATATTCACCTTTTCACTAACTGAAAAATGTAATAAAAATTTTAGTATCATTGCCCCGTCATAATTTCAGTATTGATTAATTTAAATATACTGCCGATTTTATAAGAAAATAAAAACAATGCATTAGAAACCGGAGAAGAAAAAAAAAACTTATACAAAGTATGTAATACAAAATAAAATATCTTTTGGACGGATGAAAGATTCGAGCTGTCAGAAGTATCAATACAAAATGATTACATAGCCAACAAGCCAACTATTTATCTAACTTTCAATTAATCTTGTTTTAAACGAGAATGCTACTGATTTGTTTATTTACATACTGCTAAAAATGAAAACGCCATAATACTGTGCGGAACTTAAAGAACATTCAGTATGTTTATGTACATTCAAAATAATTGTACAAGACCATTTACAACCAACTTGAAAAATCGAAACAGCACAAGCAAAAAGGAGACATGATAACTGCAGCAATAAAACAATTCTCCTTGTTAGAACACATTATGTTTTTATGCTGTTTTTTTAATATTTAGATATTCATTTTTTTATTGATTTGCAATACTTCATGCTAAAGTTTTCGACTCTATTAAAACAAAGAAAAACGCCCATGTCCTTAAATAAATGTTTTTGGCAGCTTTGTGAAGATCATAAGTTTGATGCTACTGTATGGACAGGAAAACATAATAATAATATGTGGTAATTGAAAAAGATACAATGTACTTACCAGAATGTAAAGAGCCAGGACTATGGATGGTCTCCGGGATAACATCGCTTGTCCAATAGTCTGGAAAAAAAACATCAGTTTACAGCATCCGTTGATAATTTCTCTGGTAGATCAAACACTTTTCTTTATAGTAATTATAGAAATTCTACTTTTCAGTTAAAACTGAATATTTTGAAAAAGTTTTCCACTTTACAAGATTAGATCGTGCATTAAAGTCTCCTCATGGCCATTCTATGATATTAAATTAATAAATCACAATCAATTCTAAAAGCCTTTGACAAAAGTCTTTTAAATGAGAATGAAAGTCGTTACAGTGAAATAATTGAAGTACATTGCAGCAGAACTAATGCGTGAGGACTGTATGTATAAATGAATGGAGAAGTTATGTATGAGTGTCTAGATATGAATGTGTGTGCGTGCGTGTGTGTCTGTCTGTGTGTGACTACATGTAAGTCTATACAAATAAGTTTAACGAGTATTACAGTTTTGTGATTAACTACAAACTTATATAATAATGGAACGGAATATTAGTGATTTTACCATAATTTATTTAATTAAACAGGCCTCCACTCAGAATGTGAAAAAGAATAGGAAATGCTATTGAATATACGGTGCTCGATCGTTTCCATCGCAATTAATGGTACCGTTGTCAATATATCTTTCCTGCGCACCTGTTTATTTGTATGTTCGCATGTAAATTTTTATTCTTAAGAAACTGATACATTAAGTGGATGTTGCACATTACATATAAACGAAAACTCACTTGAAATATTTATTTTTAGACTGCCAAGGCATTAACTGCCACTCTAAATGAAAGGAAAACAGTGAAAAAGTATCTAAGATATGGAACTTCAACTCCTGACTTATTTTAAAAGACACATTTGATATATGAGCCGTGCCATGGGAAAACCAACATAGTGGGTTTGCGACCAGCATGGATCCAGACCAGCCTGCGCATCCGCGCAGTCTGGTCAGGATCCATGCTGTTCGCTAATGGTTTCTCTAATTGCAGTAGGCTTTAAAAGCGAACAGCATGGATCCTGACCAGACTGCGCGGATGCGCAGGCTGGTCTGGATCCATGCTGGTCGCAAACCCACTATGTTGGTTTTCCCATGGCACGGCTCAATTATACTGAATAAAACAGCTAAACCGACATATGTTATTTTGCCATATCTTAAAAATTACTTATAATATCCCTTTGAAATTTAGAAATAAACCAAAATTTTCAATTAAATAAAATATTCCATCCATGATATAAATTTACACATGAACAACTTTCAAGTAAAAAGCAAAATTCCCGAAAAAATCTAGAAATAAGTATCTACGGGAAAACGCTATGAAGGAAGAAAATGACAACAAAACAAAAATAAAATAAAATTTTACGTTTCAATTTTCTTATAAATGGCATTCACACACAACTTTTATGTGTATTTTGTGATTTTTTTAAAAATGAATAGTGGTAATAAAATGAATAAGATTATATCTTTGCGTAAACTAATAATTGTGAAATTTTGAAATATTACAAATTACATGTCGACATATTTAAATGCTTCATTTTAAAAAAAAAGTACATTAAGTAATGTGTACGATATTCGCAAAATAGCCAATGGTGGGTAAACTGTTCTGTTCAGTTCATACTCCTTTAAAAAAAAGTATTACGACGTAACATAATTTTTGTTGTCATCAATTAGCATGCGTGCTTACCCTGTTAGCTCAGTAAAATAGAGTGCAGCACTATTAATCAACTGGTCGCTAGTTTGATCCCCGGGCGAGGCAAATGTCCACCGTGACAACTTGGTGGGCGGCTACCATAACAAACAAGTCTGTTCCAGAGCTTTTATCATATATATTTCTCTATTTATCTGTCTAATATTTAAGAAGAAAAAGATAACACTAATTCTTGCAGTACACATTAAAAATGTTGTTGATTTTTTTTTTAATTCAGCAGTCAAAATGTCCGCGGTGTTTCAAAGTTGAAAAGGAAAAGATATTTAAATTTCACCTTTATTATAGAATATATCTTACCATTTCAATTCCTATAAAATGCAACTTAATATAGATATAACGAAATAATCAGACGTAGAAAATACACCGAGCCCCAACGAGGCAAGTATTTATACAAAGTGGGTTAAAATGTCACATGTTCAAATATCCAATCAACCCGAAGAAAAACATATTTTACGCACATTTAACCAAATTTTGATAAAACCTAATCAAAGACATCTTTTTTAAATATCAGAAAAGTAAAAGTCATTATGAAATGACAGGTAATCGCCAATTTCTCGAATGAATGAACTATGAAATTTGAGGATTAGATAAAAAAAAATTATTGCACAATTTTTTTCCAAACTCAGTTTTCATATCATATGAAGCGTTTATATCCGAATGATCTAGGTCGGATTTTTTTTTTGTCAATTTAAAAAGGCGTTTTCCTAATAGTCTTTTCTCAAACTGACATTGCGCTATATTTTATCGCTTTAAGATACTGCTTACATTGTAATTTGTTAGATTTAGAGGAAGATTTTCACTTTTTATTTAAATGCCCGCCCTATGAAAACTTAAGGAAGAAATACATTAAAAGATATTTTTACCAAAGGCCTAGTATGTTCAAAATGATACAATTGTTTACAAACACTAAACATGTTGTAATAAAAACCTAGCAAAATATGTTAAAGCTGCTATGTCTGTAAGACTTTCACTGTTAAATAATTGATACTGTTGTTCATCCTCTGTACTGTGTACTTTTAACTTTGTTATACTGTATAAAAATGTCTTTTTGCAACTAAACACATGATCACGTGATACAAAATATTTGTATTTATGTACTATTTGTATGACGATATACTATGTACAAGTCTTAAATAAAATTTCTGTTCTGTTCTGTTCTGTTCTGTTCTTTAAGCGTGAACAAATCTTTTCTACATGTGTCCATCCGGCATGGGCATATCTAAGAAGAGGTCGCGAACCTAAAATGCGCAGTTTAAACATTTGTCGTCTCAAATTATTGAAAAGCTGTATTTTTAATGCGTCTTATACTAGAAGCAAAATTTGGCACTGAACAACATATTTTTACTGAAGGAAGTTTATAAAACTGCGAAGTGACGAGGTATTTCTATGTAAGTATTTGAGCTAATTCGATGTATTGACAAAATTACTTGACATTTAAACAATACTAATACTGAAAGATACAACAACCAGTGTGTTTCAGCTGTCCTTCAAGAACATACATGTTTAAATAAAACAACTAATATATTTGAATATATTTAAATGTGAGGGTAGCACCACTAACTAATACAACAATCATAACATAAAACGGTAAATGTACCGACAAATTTAAAAGCTGTTTGAAAATAAGAACACCGCCTTTGGACGGACAGCTCACCTGCCGAAGAGAACTTGTTTGTTTTCTCATTTTAACTTTAAATTCAGCTTTTTCAGCTAGACAGTGTAATGAAATAAGACCCCCTAAGGGTTCAGTTCGAGATATCAATACACCAATGCAATCTGTACCAAAATTTAAGACAAATAATTTCCCTCCTCAAGCGTTACACTTTATATATATTAATCAGAAGAAGGTCAGAGGTACAACAGAAATTACCACGTTCCAAGAATCAAGCCACGTCAAAGGAACCCCTGCAGTGGTGTTTGTATGTGTTAGTAATTGACATTTACACAAAAATACATGTACCTTTCTAGACTGCATCAAAGTGCAACCAACACGACACAAATTTGAAATGTCCATATAACCATTACACCTTTTATGGCAGAAAACTTCCATTTTCAAGGAATTCAAAACATAGCTCCCCCCTCTCAACCAGGCTTCAGTTCCAACGCAGTGTGCGACATGTACCAGGAGGTCCTGGATCACAGCCACAGCCTTTCATAGATGGTTAGTGAATGCACCAGACACCAAGATATTCTCGATCTTTTTTCTCATCACAAATTGTACCTTTGTTAACAAATATTCTGTTATTTCTATGACTATCAATGCAAGACCAACAAAATTTTTAACTATCACCAACAACCTGTCTCTATTGACCTTATTTAAGAAAATAAATATAAAGTCTCAAGCGGAGAAACTCTACCAAATTCTGAATCTCTGTTGTGGATCTATTGGCCAAGATTAAAAACAAAACCCAATAGACATAGCCACGTGTCGTAGAACGCAGCCTCCCTGCAACGAAACCATAGCCTGCTAAATTTCTATAATGAACTTGTCCATCTTTCAATTTGGACAGTACCATTAACTGTTACAACGGGTGCATACCAAAAAGATACTGACTGAATGGCGATAAGTGCAGACCATGATCCGGCTGCACGGATGGCCGTGAAGGCAGAATCAATCGTGTCCAGCATGATAAGGGTTAAAGTAGTGTTTGTACGTATGTGTAAATGACTGAAATTTACACAAAAATACATAGATATGAAACAATTAGACAATGGGGACAAAAACAATTAAATAAAGGAACACTGTGGGGCACCGCACTGGAATGGTCAGTGTAAAGCAACACTGGGGAGTCCCAGCTAGGGAAACTTTAAGGTCAATATAGGCGAAAATTGTGTATAACCTTTTTAAAGCTAATATAAATATCGTGCTACTTAATTGGGTAAGGGATTAAGCTGCCGGGGATTACTTTGAACATGGTGGGAATGGATTAGCAGTGTGAGTTTTGGTACAACATTTTGCCATTGGTGTCCCACTGTGTTCTTTTATTTGGTTTGGTAATACGGTGTTCAGGATGTAATTTATAGTTTATAAATGTCATACAAAAAGCCAACTTTACATTACAAAGAACAATGGAAAATGTCATCGTGGATGTGTTGAGTGAACACCATTGGCAAATTATGTTCTCTGTGTGATAACTTTGGCATCTTTGAAAATGTTTCATATAAGAAAAGACTTGTTCTACATGTTATTAAAGTTTAGGTCTAGCAGCCACGTACACGCACGCCACGCATATATGCATGCACGCAAGCACGCATATAACATGGGAAATCGAATAAGACATCATTTTTAAAGTCATTGCAATAATTATTACCTTATGCTGAAAACACATTAGACTAAACGACTTTTAATATGCTATTTTCTCTTTAAATAAATGCATAATGTTTAGTGTTAAAAATACAAATGATGCAGAAAATTACCTTTACTATGTTATATCTGATAAGCCATTACAATGATTGGTTGCTATTAACGTAAATTATGTTAGAGAAAAACATGCAAAATGGTTATTTCTTTCCTTTTTTGATTAATGCTAAATACGACTTTTAAAAAATAATAAAATAAAGTGGCTGTTAATATTATAAACGAATAAATGGGGTTTAAAATTGTCACATCCTACATTCAGACATTTGTCGCATTTTAACTTAAATCTGATGACAATATTGTAATGCCTGTAAGTTATAAACTAATAAAATCTGTAAAGTTATATCGTTATTTAATAACGTTTGTTTGCTTTCTTTCCTTTCGTGCAAGAATGGATAGAAAAATATTTGATTTCTAAGCAGTGCCGTAATGATTCCATTGAAAATGAAACTTCTGTAAGTAATAGGTTTGAATCTCTGTCAGAGTCTGATAGTATGTTAAGTCCTTTACCGGATGATATTGGTCCCCCAAAAGCAACGTCCTCTCCACTAGGTGCACAGGTTAAAGCAGGTAAGCATAAAGGGAAAGCTATGCTTCATCATCCATTATGGGTACTTATTATTAACTGTCAATTTGTAAAGTGTCTAGCCTAATTAACAAGTAACTAACAGTATAAAGTATCCACAGTGGATATATCTACACTCAATTACATCGATATAAATGGCAAATTTGATGATTTGTTATAGTAAAGTTACAAAAAGCATCCCTCAAAGATTTTGACATATCCGAGAAAAATTGGTGGCTACTGCCACCAGTGTTGAAAAGAATACTCAGTTTGAGAAATCTTGTCAGTTCTTAGGACCATCCTAAGAACACAACCAAAAAATAGTTCCAAGCTTTCCAGGTAAACAATTATCTACACAACGTGCTGAATATGCAAAGCTACAATATATGCCTTAATACCATTTTTAATGTAAATTCGGCGACTAAAATCAATACAAACTGAAGTCAACGTTTTAATTAAAACAACCACGTGTATGAATACAAATATGCAAATTTACGGTCACGTGAATAAACGATGACCTCATATTATGGCCCGGCCCCCCCCCCCCCCCCCCCCCCCCCCCCAGCTGACTGCCTAGTTACGATTTTTATTATTCCTTCTCTTGAGAAGGAATATTACCGTTTAATAAGTCACACTTGACTGAGCTACTGATACCAAAAGCTGTTGTCACTACAAGCCGGCCAATAAAACTCCGTGACCTTAGAAATAACCTCTGACCTTAAACTATTCTTTCTCAATTGGTGGGGAATCCATGGGTTACACAATACTAAACCCGAGGATGATTAATTGATTCTTTTATTTCCTCCTGAACATAACACATGTACATTCACCAAATAGACATATATCAGCAAATTTAAATGTAAACAACCAAATATTATCGTTACCTTCAAATGCATGGTTAATATATGAAAACAAACCCCATTGCACCCTCTAATTATTTGTAACAAATTCCAGGCCAGATGGGATATCTTTGGAACAGATGAAAGAAACCAGGTCACTTTATAAATATATAAAAATACAATGTGTATACTCTAAGCTCATAATGTTAACTAACTATCATCTAGCCGTCTGCTATCAGAGAGACTACTTGGGCTTATCAGGTTACAGCTTAAGGAGAATCATGTATCAATATACTACAGTCAATGTCCTATTGCCATATTTACTATACTGAAAGAGGTAACAGATTTTATTTATTGTTGGATTTAACAATTTATGTTAAATAACTAGCGTAAATACTTACCTGATATTTTTTGGCAGTATAAAACAGACATTGCAACCAAAATTTTACAAGATGGTCATTTTATATATTTATATAGATGTGCCCTAGAAGGAACTTTTGGTATGTTTTAACTTGTTACTATGGGCCCCTCAATTAACAAATTTATACACCAGCGCAACTGGCTTGATTTGACAGCAATACACAGGCTAAAGAGCCGTGTCCGGTAGTGGAAATTAGCCCCAGGCATGTCACAGGTAAAGGTTTATCTGTGCATGCTTCACTGATCGCTTGATCGGTACTTGATTGGGTACTACTATGCCCCAACGATAACTTGATATTTACAAACATGACTATAAATAGATTAAAATGGAACATAGGGAATTCAACATTTTCCTAACATGTTACAATCTAAATATTTCTAGATTTTATACCAGTTACGAATTAGCTCAGTGGTAAAGCAAACAGTCCATGTTCAACAGATCTTTTGCCGTGTGGGTTCGAAACTCAGCATCGACATTTGTTTTTTTTATTTTTTATTTCACTTTTGCATAAAAATTAAGATTCCTTCATGAGCTCTGTGACAGCACGACAGAGAGGTATCTAAAGGCGATATGGCAGATCAGAATAGTTTATTATATAACAAAGATGATATTGATTAAATGCATGCACTTAGCCGTGCAAATAATGAACATACTATTGTGTTATATAAAGACATATATACAAATATAAGCAGAATGTCAAGCCCATCAGCACCTTTGACCTCTAAGTGTGACCTTGACCTTGGACCTAGGGACCTGCTTCTTACGCATGACACTCCGTCTTATAATGGTGAACATTCATGCCAAGTTACATCAAAATCCTACCATGCATGAAGGAGAAATGCTCCGGACAAACTTCAATTTGACCTTTGAGATAGGAACATGGGTTTGCACATGACACGCCTTCTCAATGACTTAAACATTAATGCGAACTATCAACAAGATTGGTCTATGCATGTCAAAGTTATGATCCGGACAAAATCGGACGGGAACACGCACGCACATATACCGAAAGTTGCGACCGTATCAGCTCACCGCAAGCGTGCTCGACAACAAACCATCAAAGAAAAAAACAAAAATACGGAAGCAAAAATGAAAACGAATAGGAAAAACAATAAAAAATCTGGAAAAACAACCTCGTGAGGATTCGAACCCACAAAACGATTTGCTTACACCCAATTATTGTCTGCATTTTACCCAACTGAGCTATGTTGCCATATACTTAGTGATATTTAAAATGAAAGAAATACTAATATTTGCGTGCCAAGTAATGTGCAAGCATTATGAATGGTTATTTCATCAGTTATCATGAATTAGACTCGTCCTCGCGTTTCGGCGGGAATCACGTTATCATTGGGGATTAGTATGCCCCAACGATAACTTGATATTTACAAACATGACTATAAATAGATTAAAATGGAACATAGGGAATTCAACGTTTTACTAACATGTTACAATCTAAATATTTCGAGGTTTTGTACCAGTTAAGAATTAGCTCAGTGGTAAAGCATACAGTCCATGTTCAACAGATGTTTTGCCGTGTGGGTTCGAAACTCAGCATCAACATTTATTTTTTTTCACTTTTGAATAAAAATTAAGATTCCTTCATGAGCTCTGTGACAACACGACAGAGGTATCTAAAGGCGAGATGGCAGATCGGAAGGTGTATTACATAACAAAGATGATATTATTAAATTCACTAAGCCGTGCAAATAATGAACATACTAGTGTCTTATATAAAGACATATATACAAATACAAGTATGCCCACGGGCAGAATGTCGAGCCCACCAGCACCTTTGACCTCTAAGTGTGACCTTGACCTTGGGACCTGCTTCTTACGCATGACACTCCGTCTTATAATGGTGAACACTGATGCCACGTTACATCAAAATCCTACCATGCACGAAGAAAAAATGCTCCGGACAAACTTTAATTTGACCTTCGAGATAGGAACATGGGGTTTGCGCATGACACGCCTTCTCATTGAACATTAATGCGAAATATAAACAAGATGTCAAAGTTATGGTCCGGGCAAAATCGTACGGACGCACGCACATACACCGAAAGTGGCGTCCATCAAAGAAAGAAACAAAAATACGGAAAACAAAAAGGAAAAAAAAATCTAAAAAAAAAAAACACTCGTGAGGATTCGAACCCACAAAACGATCTGCTTGCACCCAATTATTATCTGCCTTTCGCCCAATTGAGCTATGTTGCCATATACTTAGTGGGTATTTGAAATGAAAGAAATACTAATATTTACTTGTCAAGTAATGTGCAAGCATTATGAATGGTTATTTCATCCGTTATCATGAATTAGACTCGTCCTCGCGTTTCGGCGGGAACCACGTTATCGTTGGGGATTAGTAGTGGAGAAACTATTATGTTTTTTACTCTTTGGAAGTGTTATAAAATGATCAGAACATTGTTGGTTTTGTTAAGTAAATCTTAAAATGAATCTGAAAATTGAAACATTATGATGGTTGTATTTTGTTTCTACATTAAGGCACATTCCCCAAATTTATTAAATTGATAGATATTTATCCTGTCTTTTTATTTTACAACAATTATGAATTTGAAACTACTGTATCAATTTTACTCTTTTGGGTCCAATAACCTTACTTAAAAACTCTCATAGTTTTAAAAGTAGTTTCTCAGTAAATCTCACAAAACGCATCTAAAACTCGTTACTTATGAGGGGTTTTATACATAAAAATATCATTTAATATGTGCTGTGATGTTATAGTTTGTACAGTCAAAGAAGTATAAAATACACATCTATTTATTTTTATAGATCTCTGGTACAGTTAAGAGTTCATTGTCATTTGAAATCTATGATGTAAATAGTAATTGTCATAATACTCCGTTTGTTTTGTTGGAAATCTAAAAACATTTGGCCATTTTGCAAATAGGAAACCCTTAATAATTAGACTAGCCACTAGACTGACAATTACAATATTTCTATGATTTTTTTCTTTTTTATGTTCATAGAGACAAAAGCCAGTCTATTCTAGAGATTTTCTAAGAGGACTGATGTTAAAATTGTAATATTGGACATAGTATATAGACTGGCTCAGTTCACTACATGAAATCATAAAAATTTGAAAAAAATTATCATAGTCTAGGAGCTAGTCTTCTTAATAATCATCTTAAAACTTCAACATTTTTTTCAACTGGGTATCATACAGAAAAATAAGTCCATACACTGTGACTGTACAATCATACATACATTGAAAAAGGCTTGATGAAATGATTAAAAAGTAGACTTTTCCTTAAATATATGATACATTCATGCATCCTTAAAGGTGTTTCAGGTAGCAGGAAAATGCATCTATTCATGTGCCATATTAAAAAATTTTCGCAGTGGGGAGGGGATACCACTCCCGAACCCACCTCAGGTTGCCCCCCCCCCCCCCCCCCCCCCCCCCCAGCAAACAAATCCTGCACACGGGCCTGTCATATCGCCTGAACTGGAGCGATGATATTGATTAGCTATTGCATAGTACTGCACCAGAGGTCACGTAGCATAACGTAAAAAAGGTAGCTTATATATATAGAAACCTAGCCTAGGAATCCAGACTGACAATTCAAAAATGTTTCCTAACCGTAGTGTCACATGTATAACTCCCGAAATTTAAGGCTTTATTTGATAAAGAACAATGAGTTCTGCTAGCAATAATCCGCGGCTAAAAATAGAAACCGAATTTCAACGGAAAAGTTTCCAAACATTTCCGGTCCATAGACAATACCAGTTTGTACCTCTGATAGCTTTTCCAGCAAGTTGTAACACTTTTCAAATATGTCAGAACAAACTTAAATGTTCGTCATAGCTATCAAATTGTAAGATATTATATTAATGCAACCCTAGTGATCTAAGATTGTTACTGAATTTTCGACTGCATTGTCTCGTTTTCGTTTCAACCACGCAAAAATATGAC
The DNA here is from genome assembly GCF_021730395.1 of Mercenaria mercenaria. NCBI lineage: Eukaryota > Metazoa > Mollusca > Bivalvia > Venerida > Veneridae > Mercenaria > Mercenaria mercenaria. The sequence goes on along the minus strand of NC_069363.1, from coordinate 63,988,588 downwards.
CACATGTTAATTAGGCTATTTATAGAAAATCGATAATCAGCAGTGATATGGATTTCCTCGGGCGTTGATACTGCCAATTAACACTAATTAGCGCAAATTTAGTGAGATGATTTATGAACAGGACAGTAATTTATGGATATAACTTGAACATGTACAGTTCATCGTTATATCAAGAACAAGATATACTAAAACATGCTTAGCAATACGAGAGTGAACAAAAATAAAAGAACATTCAGTTAAAATCCATTCGATATTGTTTGCAATGTGAAATGCCGTGAGAATCAAAGACATGCATGTTTTCTAAATAATATTCCCAGCTCACGGATAATCTTCCTTCAGCAAATGTACAATATAAGATACTATATGTATGCATAGATACACATGTGTGTATAATAATTCATGACAGACACTGCCCAAAAGCTTTAAAAAGAAATCTTAAAAGCTGAATGATTTGGAGATAAGCTTGTATTATTTACACTCAGTTCCAAAAGAAAGTGTGCACTTAGTTTTCTGTTATTTTTTCTCGGTTATTTTCATGAAAACTTATAATGTTTGGTACCAAAATTTAAATCAATTCGTAAACAAATTGGTGTGCATTTTAGATTTTGAGTTATACCTGAGAGTTAGTGTATGAAAAAATGAAACAAAAACGTCGGGGAATTTTGAAATATTTAAACTTAAAAGTGCACACTTTCTTTTGGAACTGAGTATATTCATAGTAAAACATCTTCGATGCAATTTTTGTTGTAGTTTTCGTCACAAATAATCAAAAAGGATCAAGACTGTTCATTAAAGACTGAATCAGTGTGTATGTAAACAACGGCTGGCAGTGAAAAAGGATTAATTTTGAAACTAAAGCCGAATATTAAAAAAATTCAAAAAAAAGTTCTTATGGTTTTTATTAACAATTCCTCAGTTGTCGCTTTCTTTGTAATATTTTAAACATTGATTAGCAGCCACCATCAGCGCTTTGAGCACTTTGATTTTTATTACTCGTTAGCGATCAGGTAAGCTCTGTCCAAAATCGCAGGTACACGTCTCGGTCTGGCTACATACCTCACACCATATGACACTGAAGTAATAAATCGTTAGTAAGCATACGCACATGTCATGCAAAGCAATCTTCAATAAGCTGTATTACAAATAATATGTAAGTTGTCAAGCAAGTCAATAATTCTGAAGTAATAACAGTTTTTCTAGAATTCTTAAAAAGGTAACAAGACTGTAACACACAAGGGGACTTTCCCTGTCGAAGGTATAAAGACCCAGATGTTCGAAATTTTAGCACGTGAGTAACGATCAATTAACGGTCAATTAACTTTTTGACATTTCAGGCAAATATATGAGTTAAGTTTTATCAAAGAAGTATAAAATACACAGAATGGCAACTGGCTGTAATCTCGCGTGAGCTCGTGTCAGAGCGTGATTCGGCGTTATCTTACTAAAAACAAACATCGGCGAGCATGGAGTTACAATTTGTACCTTTAAAACTACATTTAAAATACATGTTAGCTTCTAAAACAAAATTAGTTTAATGTGAAATGGTCTTAAGACACGAAGTACACGTTTTTTTTTTGCCATCGAAAGAAGCGTGGTCATACGGTGATAATTATTTTACCGATGAATAATTGCTTTCGCATACAAAATGGCGCGTGGAGAAAGCGCCACTTCCGGTAAACGAGATCTCGTTTATTTGTCACGGGAGGTTGGCGAGATTTGCTCTATATGCCTTTCAAGTTGCCAATCTATTTATTTTTATAGCTCTTTGGTTTTATGAACACTAAAACGTTTTTCTACAGTAAAATCAAAATATCAAACTAGTGTTTCCCATCAAATCAAAACTTCACCGGCGGTTAGTTTAAAAGTCGGTTAAAGTCCTTTTGACGTGACCAGGGAATCAATTCTCAAGTTAAAATATAACCTTTTAACTTATTCGACAAATTGCCTGCTCATATTCATTAGAATCATAATCTGAATATACTCATGTTTGTACTACTGCCTAATGACTGTGAAGGAAGCAAGATGCTGGTTTGTTAGATATATGACGGAATGTAGAATTCCGCTGAAACTACGTACCGGAAAGCTATGGACCAGGACGCTATGGACGTTGGCATAGGATAACGTTGCTGTTTGTATCGAATTTATCTAGTAGCATTAAAGTGTGTCTTGATTTTAATATTCCTTACAAAGTGTGTCTTGATTTTAATATTCCTTACATTAACTAACACTTCATTAAAAAAAACCATCAGTTGATTTTATTATGCTGTAGGGATAACGCATGTTTTTTTTATGTTAAAACATCTGCATAGTCCCAAGGGATTTGTTTGTGCACGAGCTTGGAAGAGCGAGCGTACCAACGTATCATGAGAGACACTGCAGATGTTATAACACGAAATGAACTTGCGATAAAGCTTGTCTAGCATAAACCGTGTAAAAGGTAAAAATGAATATATTGTCCATCAATGTTACTAAGTATCCATGAAATGAGGGGAATGTCAGCGTTGTTTTATTATAACGCTTTTGAATTATCCGTTATGTGGTCGTAATATGTAAACGCTTTGCCTAGGAACGCGTATATGCAAAAAGGTGTGTTAAGGAGGTAGGTTACCTTGTTACAAGGGTAAATTGAAATTAGTTGAACCGCAGCATTTGTTTGTATTTCGTGTAATATGAAGTTTTAACTGCTACAATCTCAATTTCGTTTGTCTCTGTCTCTTCAAGTTCAGTTTTTATCCAGGTTTGAAGAACATGACCCTCCAAAGGTATTTCATATTGAAAGAAGAAGGAAAATACAGATATTTAACACTTTTCAGTGTATTTTAGTTTCATTGATATCCGTAAAAGTCTGCATAATTGATAATTTTACTAGTTTGCACGTTAGCTTTCTAATATAAGCTTAAAATGTATATGTCGCGGGGCTCGTGTTTCCATGTAACGCATTTTCTCTCATTTTTAAACAACTTTGTATAAAAATACGGGTTTTCGACGGCTTCAGTGCCATTCTGTTAATGACCAACATGGAATATTGTGGTAATATTATTAGCAAAATACCAAACACTTTACATGGTACCCTATTTTTCTCAAAGTTTAAAGAAACCATGGCAACAGAGATGTTTAAAATAGCTTATATCTTGCTTTTTGTAGTAATTTCTTATAAAAAACATATTGAATAAGATTATCTTTCTAGTTAATGTAGCTTTAAAACATATTATTTCTAACGTAAGTTATATTTCGTGTTATTTGCATTTATTCAAACAAATTTCACAGCTTAGAATACTTACAGCAGTACCCCTCGTCTGGCATTTTTCATGGAAAAATCGTTCAGCATGCTGTTCTTATTCTCATGGATATTGTTGAAATGAAAATAAAAAGCCGAAGCTGTGTTTCTTAAATAGACCAGTGTCAACGCTATTGAATTTCACATTTAGATATATAGGTCACGGGCTTCGTTTCCATGGTAACATCAATTTAATTCAAGAAACCACAATTTTCTACTGAAATTGAACAATTTTAGATCTTAATTTAAGTATATAAGTAACAATTATCAACGGAACCTGAAAAATAGGTATTACAAATCAAACTCGTAGATTTTTTATTTGAAAATGGCCGTAACAAGTAACCTTTCACACAACTATATTCCAAATAACTTGGTTACCATCGTCCATTTTCTTACATTCCTCATAACATTTCAATATAACTACACAAAAGAAGCAAAATATTGATTATTATTCAGAGCAATAGACTCATAAAAATCTTTCAGCAAATAATGGTTATTTGAAAATAGTTGAAATAAAGTAAATGCACAGAATTACGTACTTTCAAGATAAAAGTTATTAATTTTGCGCGGTAATTGACACGTAACGTCATGACGTCAATGACGTCATTTTAAAGCAACATTGTTTTGAAGCGTTTCTGCGGCAATTTATCCATTATTTCTGCATTATTAAGCCATAAAGCATCAGATCGAAGACAGGTTCATGATTTGTTTTCAGAAGAATGAATATACAAACACATTCAGTTTGTCGTAAACGTCGTCGTAAATCGTCACGTTAGCTTCCGGTTGGACATGCGCACATACAAATATGAAGGTAACCTACCTCCTTAACAGCGCGTGAATTTCTCTGTTTACTCTCCCGTTAAAAAAACCATATGAAAACGAAAAAAAAAAAAAAACAGCAGTTTTCTGCAAGAAATAAGCATTCACTTCTGTCTTTTTCGCAACTGTCTTTATACACGCTGTTATCCTCTTTACCTGCTTTAATCTGCGAAATGTAGGTAAAGGCACCGAAATTATTTATCCAGTTTTCATTGATTAAACAGTTAATCGTTTAGGAAAATATGTAGTAATTATTTACAGTTCATTTGTGCACTATGTGTGGGCCCTGGATCAAACGAATTCTCTCCGTAAAGTAATTTTACAAATTTGGATAAGAAAGATATAAAATGTAGAATTTTAATAAACCCTGTTTTTTTGTTTTTCGAAAATTTCAAAAACACCTTTCATAAAGGAAGTCTTTGTGAATTCTAGTAACATTTTTACTACAAAAATATTTTATATACAATGTAAACATCTTACAGAAAATGTTATAAATTTACTGTTTTCTATGATAGGGTACACTCTTTCTTAAAGTTTTCAATCATATAACCAGTCTTGGTGCAATTCTAAACGTCGTGGTTTACATTAAACAGAAACTGACTTTAATACCGTACAATCTGGCATACCAATGCAGTAATGTATACTGTTCATTCTTATTGCTCATGAGTTCTCGGACATTGAAGGTGTCATCATATTTACCTACATCATTTTCTTTAAAAGTCGTATTCATTATTATCTACACATTTTCTTTTTAACTTGTCTCTCACCAAACTGTACTAAGTGGCTTTGTAATATTTTATCTACTTGTCTACTTAGTAGGATATCATTCATGTCTCAGTTCTGTCATAAAAAGTTTATTTTGTTTCTTCAATACCCTATATTTTTTCCTCTTTATGTCTTATCACTAAGTGACAATGTGTTTATAATATGTTTCTATTTTTTTTTATTAATTTTATTTTTTGTTGTATTTTCCTTAGTCTACATCTGTTGTCTTACAAGTATTTTAATTCATGCAGACATAATTATACACTCATAGACATTTATAATCGGTCACTTATAATTTTCATATATAATACCAGTAATGTATACCACCAATTTATTCAATATCTTAATAACAATATGAACAACATTAGAACATTTGAAATTTGGTAATAACAACAGTTTGAATAACAACACCCACACTTTTCAATCAATATCTCGTATGTCTGCTGTTCGCATTAATAACTGCCTGAAAAGGGCTACGCATCGAAATGATATATCTCTGAATAACGCCTTGTGCGATATTCTGCCTCTTGTTAATGGCGCCATTTTCAAGATCATGTAGACTCAATTGCTGTGGCAAACGTCGAATTCTTCTTTTGCGTAACTCCTAAATGGTATTAATTTGACAAAGAGAAAGTGTCACTTTAAAAAGCGTGGGTGTTGTTATTCAAACTGTTGTTGTTACCAAATCTCAAAAGTTCTAATGAAACGAAACTGCCCATATTGTTATTAAGATCTTGAATAAATTGATTGTATACTTTATTCCTTTATTTTCAGCGTATTCTTAAAAAAAATATGAAAATCATAGGTGACCGATTATAAATGTCTATGAGTGCAATATATTTGCTTAACTTTTCTTACAAAAAAAGTGTATAATATGTTAAAATCTGACATTGATATATATGCGAACAAGCCTAGCTGGTATTCACTTGTTAAAAATTTATTATGTACTTATGTAGGATTCTATGATGCCTGGTATTTCCATAACGTTGGTGATATTAATGTGTTTTACTGCAAGTGATACAAAGACTTACTGATCAATTTGTTCAAAACTGGCACGCTAGATTAGAAAACTCTAGTAGCGCTCTATTTTATAGAAATGTTGCAATATTTCAGTTTCAAACTTAATTGGATATTGTTGAAGTAAGTAAATTTCGTAACTCTTTAATCAAATTAAGAATGTCATCACATAGGCTACATATCGAAACTGGACGTTGGACTTAGCACACCTATATTTGGATTGCAATGCCTTAGAGGATGAGTGCCATTTTGTATTAGAATGTCAAATATATATTGTCCTTAGAACTCAGTTGTTACCGAAATATATATGTTACGTCAAAATATGCAAAAGTTTGTATCACTATTAAACACAGAAAATGTTAAAATTCAGAAAAAATGGCAAATATAAATATATTATGCGTTTGAAAGTAGACAAAGCTACGGAAACGTATATTGACCCCCCCCCCCCCTTATATTTAAAATATATAAAACGAATGGGAAGGTTTAATCAAGTTATATGTATTGGTGAATGTGAAAGTAGTCCTTCAAATGATTATGTATATATTTAATATATAAAGTAAGCTGTATTTCTAAATATTTAGCAAATTTTCAATAGCTGTTGTTTTAGTTTATATTAAAGCACTACATAGGCGAATTTTTCCGTTAAGTTATTTATTTATTTCAAATAAATAAGTAATCTGATCGAATGACATGTTTGATAATTATCCTTTACGCGTATTTATCAAAGTCTTATTTAAGTACGAAAAAGAAATATCCTGTTATCAAGATTGTTAAATATCACATATTTTATGTATAAAAACTATTTGGCAACATTTTAAAAGAAGAAACATGAAATGGCAGAAACTAAACACCATAGGTTTCAGTGTAACTCTGCGATGTCTGAAAAGTATTTGTAGCGTTTTTCGTGTTGTCATGTCGGCGGGGCGAAAACACGTAAACTCAAAAGTAATGTATTTTGTCGTGTTTTCGTGTAGGCGGGGAGAAAACAAAAACACTCGACAGATAAGGTATTTGTCATGTTTTCGTATTGGCGGTGCAAAAACACGAAAACACTACAAATAAAGGGCGCCAACACGACTTTTTTATACCCGCCAACACGAAAACTCGACAGATAAATTTGTCGTGTCGGCGCCCTTCTAAACGTCAAGTTTTCGCGTAAAATGTGTCGGGTTTTTTTGCGTTTTCGCCCCGCCGACACGAAAACACGACAAATTAGGGTTTTGTCGAGTTTTCGTGTTTTCGCCCCGCCAACACGAAATGGCAGAAATCATCCACGATAGAAACCAATGGCAAAGGGTTTTAGAAGCATTTTCTTTCTTTTCGAACGAAGAATTCAGAATTTATTTATATTCACTAAAGCTGCATTAGGAGATCTGAGATTAAAAAAAATTACAATAGTATGTCTGATGTCAGCTATCGTTTTAAGAATACAAAGTGTATGTATAACAGACCCGGTTCAAGAAATATTTCATTGGGGTGCGGTGGGCCATCTTCCCTCTTGAGTGCTGGAAAACGCGCGCGCTGGTGACGTAATTTTGTAATTATAAACGAATACTTAACAGATGTTTATTTACAGTGATAAAGAAGGGATTATTTGTCTTCATAAAACATAACTTCTTTCATTTGAGATTACAAACATACGTCAATATATACATCTGTTACATACATACTTCTGTTTATAAACATAAACATTTTCGATCAAAACATTTTATATGATTTTACAAGAATAATTTGTGGTAAAAGTTATAGCATATATTTAGTTTCATATCATAGAAATTAGATATTTCATTAATATTCAAGTTATATGATGCGTATATAAGGGGGGCCAATATACGTTTCCGTACAAAGCAGAGCAGCTTATATGTTGATAATTAAAGTTTATGACACATGTACATGTTTATATATTAATTTGTGTTTAATTAAGTTAACTCTGTGTTATCTGTTGTATTGTATTTTCGTACATTGTTAAGCGTACCTTCAATATTACTGGCTATGAATATCTCGAATTTCACTCTTCTGACATAAAAGAGCAAATAATTCGGGTGTTTATAACCAGACCGATCTTATATTTCGTTCTGGACTAGTAATAGTACACTAGACTCTTGCATAAAACTTAATCGATCTATATTAGTCACGGTAATATCAAAATTATATGTCCATTCTCCATTAAAATTTGTTTAAAGTGAGAATATGTTATGAATGTTTGTCATATTCATTGTATATGTTTATTTGTAAATGCCTCATGGACCATATGGTCCAATGATTTTTTTTTCTGAAATAAACTTGTCAAAACTTATCATATAGATTTTATGCTTTTAGCGCGCGGATTACAAATAACTTCATACTTTTTATACTTTCAAATCTTAATGTTGACTTAATATTAAATACTAAATAAAATTCTACTACAGCTGTACTGTTTAAACGATAGTGATAGTTTGTTCATAAATACGTGATTTTAATTCATACTGTCTTTGTGATATGTTAGCCAACTACGTAATCTAATGCTCCTTAAATAAATTGTTGAAATTCAGAAAATTGTAAGTCAGTCAACAAAGACAGTGTATATTTAACATAGACTTTTGTTCTATACTTATAAAATTTGTTAGAAAATTAAATGGAAAACAGGGTTAAACGTGGAATAGGGTAACTGGGTTTATCAAACACTAATTTTAAAATTTCGGACATTTCAATGGCTATCAATAATAGATAAAGCAAGGGCGAGATAATGATGTTTCAGCAGAACAAAAGCTAAAAAAATTGCTTTAATAAACCTGGTAACTTCGCATTTTATTTTATTCAGTTCGATTCACATTAATTCTTTTATATAGATATTGAAGATTTGTCGCCATATTTGTCTATATTGTTGTTTATGTCAATAAGGTCTAAGACCTTCTGGAATGAAATTAAAAAACACAAACAGGTATAAAAAGATATGACCTCACATTTCCTTAAAATCGTATTGTTTGTTTACATTTGTTTTGGGTTTAACGCCGTTTTTCAACAGTATTTCAGGCAGTTAACCTAACCAGTGTTCCTGGATTCTGTACCAGTATAAACCTGTGCTCGCAAGTAAACATGAATCAGAGGTGGTGGACGAATGACTTCAGACGCATATCTTTCATCAAATCACTACGGAAAACCTACGTTCCGCCTGGTGATCGAACTCACGACCCCGCGATCCGTAGATTTGCACTAAGCCGGCGGGCAAAACAATCATAGTGAACACTCTCAATAAATATGGAGGGAAGAAGAAATTCATTATGCGGCTTGAAAATTCTAATGAAAACAGATTCAGTGGTAGAGTAACACACTATTATCGAAATATTAATAGGGTGAAATATGTTTTCGCTGATAAGACACTATGAAAAGGGTAAATTAAGTTAAAACAAATTTATTTTTTTTTTACATGTAAGATCAAATTATCTTTTAGTCATGAACACCATATTTTACAATTTTGCCCTCAGCTATGCCACCGTGAAAATATTGTATCTGGTGTTCACTTGTGAAAGATATTTTGATCTTACACTGAAACAAAAAAATATCTTCTCTATGGTTAATAATTTTTATACTGACTGAATTTTCATATCAAGTGTGTAAACCCTCGTAAAACGTTTATCAAATTTTGCCAATAAAAAACAAAACAAAAAAAAACATTTACAGTTATTTTCCTAAAGTTAGTCAGGTTGCACTTATTATACTTTTCTTTCATGAAAATATATGTTATATGATATACTTTTTCAAATTCGCCGACTACCGTAATGACATCGTAGACAGTTTATATAAAACCATATCAATAACTTTAATCTTACTTTGAAAAAGATAGATCTGTCAATTTGCAACTTGTCATGATAGAGTAACAACACCATGTAATGTCGTGTCATTAGTGTATGAGACAGTCCTGGTTAGTTCACTGTAACGTTATCTATTTAGACTCATAAATTTATAAATAATTAATAGATAAAAAAATATTGACAAAAAAGATTTATCCAGATTTAGACATATTGCGGTAAAAGTCGTAGATAGTACCTTTTGTAAAAAATAACTATCATCGTCATCATCTCCATCTTCATCATCATCATAAACAACAGCAGGTCAGCAACAGCAACATTTTATTATTATCATTATCATTGCTGTTGTTGTTGCACCTGTTGCTGTCGATGTGGTTGCAGAATTTTAAATTAATAACAGATTAAAAAAAAAAGATACATATCAATTTTCCCTCATAAACTTATAGCTTTATATGTACAACGAAAAATATCTCTCGGGTATCTGTTAATTAAAGCAATCTTTTTTTTCTGAAGCAATCTACGTTATTTGTTAGTTAGCATTATTACGACTCTTGCATAAAATAGTTGCGTTCCAAAACGTTTTAATTAACATACATAATTTTGTAATAAATTTTAGGCAAATACTCTTTGAATACGTATTTTACTTGTATAATTAATGGAAAAATGATTAAAGGGTTTACACAGAAAATAGTGTTTATAGTGTAACTAAGATAACATAGCCTCCTTGAAACGCTATACCATCACCTAAAATTTGTAAAAGAACACTATTAGCCCAAAGATTAAACTTGCTGATAAATATTTTCTTTAAATTATTACATTTTTTGTTACAACATTATTAAATGAAATGGTTTCTTAATGGCAAAATAATGTATAATATATTTACCATTTTCAAGTAGTTAACATCCCCTTCCTTAAGATACAAATTAAGAAATGAAACTGTATGCATCCCATTGGGCTATTATAACAATAAAACTAAATAAAGTGCACTCCAATCATGCGAGATTTGATTTAACATCATGTGTATCCACTGTATAATATTTTACAGCATCGTTTGGACAACTTCGTCATATTTGTAACCAAGGTAATTGAAAGTGATTTACACCTAAGCCCTGTTCACACGAACTTTTGCCGAATTATGAATAATATACCCGGTTAAATTTGTACTGCAACTGTACTGTAATTCATCTTACCTCATGTACTTTAAATTCGTGTTAATTACACTTACCCATTAATGCCCACCACAAAAAAATACACGCCAGCAGATAAAACAGTCATAAATTGAAGTAAAGTTCGATTCCCTTTAAGGTGAAGAATGATACCGTTGAGTAGGTGACCACAGTTGAAGGCGAATGCCTAACTTTCCGTGGTTCACGTTCTGCGGCTCTGGTCCGCCGGCTTCAGTATGCATTGTTAGTTATCACTTTCATCTGTATGATTTAAAAGCAGTTTCAATAAGGGCCGGGATGGAGATTTCCCCCAGCCAGATTGGTCTGAATCCCCAGCTACTTTTCCTGTAGCAGATAAAGTTCTGAATGGTAGGACCGCACACTCCTCCCCCACACTAATTTGCAACTTCCACGTTTTACAATATTTAATGAAAAATCCTGATTTGAATCTCTTGATTGACAACATTTTTAGATATATCTGTATTTAATTGACTACAGATGAAACAATAGCAATTCACTCGTACCCAGTGTCACTTTCAGCTGCATTAACAGCTACATAATGCTGACGACAATCTCGCTGCGTGTCATGAAGTGCCGAATTAGTCTGTCTAAATTATACATAGAAAATAGGTAAACGGTAAAAATTGTTGATTTTTTTATGTGACAAGAACATTATTCTCTTTGAATCTTTTCTTTTTTTTTTTCTTTTTTTTTCGTATATAATATTTTTATTTATCATCTATAAATTGTCAACTGCATAAACTGTGTCCACAAAAAAAAATGTTCGAAAAAATCAAAATTTACTAAAAGTACACTTAGCCCTTTGTCACCAAGGCAGAATAAAGTGTATTATCACTAAAGAACTCGATATATTTAGATATTTTTGTATACAACTATCTTTTTTTAGAAGGCGTAGTTGCGCACACATGTAATTTGTATTATGTGAACATGGCATGACATTGCGTGTGTATGGGTATCCACCCATACCCACATCTCTGTTAAGATATACAACATTTTGGGCTTGAGGAGATTTTTTCTCAAATATTCATAAAATGAACATTGCAAGATCTTATCACAAGTTTTCATCACATCAAATTTAATGAAATCAACAAAGAAAAGCGTATATTGAAAAACGTTTTTGACATATTTCTTTCTTGGCAGCTAATACGTTTCGCCGACAAAATTATCATAAAAAATTATCAATTTGTAAATACATTTTGTAATTGCAAACACGAATATTAAATAGGCACACCTCTATATATCTTGTAATTTGATGTGTTTTAAGTAGCATTTTAATAAGGAAATCAGAAAAAGATTCATTTTAAAGTAGATTTTAATTCTTCTGTATTCTGTCACTAAAACAATAGCTGACATGTGATACCACTTTGCTTTTTTGCTAAAATAATTATAATCTTTTCACATCTTTGTGCATATAAGCTTCCAAGCTCTAACTGGCGAAAGATTCAAGTTTGTGTGTTCAAGTGTGTTCATGTGTGTTCAAGTGTGTTCATCGTACGTCTATATATATATCAACATACATCACCAAATCACAGCATGAAATGCATAATGCCATTCACATATGAATTATAAGAGACTACATGTATTAAGACTTCATTTATAATACATTTTAAAAGTTGATACATTTTATGCCCATAAAGACCAGACAAAGCAAAATATTTTCCAAGATACTTATAACCTTAAACTTGGCAGAAAACTGATTAGTAGTGACATTACGCAGTATATTAAAACAAAATTTTCATCGGAAGTAAATACATTATGTAACTATTTTATTTATATATAAGCTCATTTCTCTTCATAACGACAGTTTCATACTCCGGTATTTCGTCACAGGACGGGCATATCCTTTTACTAATATCCAACCTCTCGTATGTCCCAATACCTATCATTCATTTCATATGGCCAAAGTAGCTTAATGATGAACGTAACAGAAAACCTTCTTAATATTGCTCCATTCCATAATTTGTTCTTAAGTAACCAACTAATATCCCCAGTATAATAACATACTAGGAAAAGGGAAACATGATCATGTTCACGTGAACGTTGATTCAAAACAAATTGCGATCTAAGGTGTCATTTTCAGAAGGAAAGTGCACATTTCTTTATCAAACAGAAACTAAACATTTTCTTAAAATCAATACCTGCTTATTCATAGCAAATACCCAATAAAAAGAAGAAAACACAATACATGTATAAAATTACGAAACTGATACCGGAAGAAATCCTTTCCAAACATGGAATATGAAGTTTATTAACTAATAGAAATACGGCAAACTTTTAGTGGCACGTCAACGGAACATATTAAAGCGGTGCTTATTATGATGCTGATTTAGATTATTGCAATTACATCGTGTCTATATAATGTTAGTATTTATACTAGTATAATGACCATAATTACTGAAAATGTATATAGGGCCTATGTAGCATCCCGAATTTTTCTACAATATGCAATACCCAATCAAAATTTGCAATCGTTATTTTAGAGAACTGGATCTAGCAGACTTAGCTATTATATCTTTTCCTTCCAGACAAGAATTGTCATTTTATAATTACATTTTTTATATTTCACTGTTAATCTCAAATTTCCTTTATTATATTGAGTATATTTCAGATAACTTATGATGAAAGGTTCGAAAATCGAAATGTTGACAAACACAAATTCGGCATGTAAGTATGTCACAGTAAGTTAGAAGCGCAGTAAAAAAGGAAAAACAAAGTACACTAGATGCATCTGAACAGCACCAGAAGCGGACAATGTTATAGAAATAGTGAATACTAGCTTCGAAGCATTATTTGACAGAACACATCTCTTACAAACAAGACGCGTGGGTATACAGTGTTTCAAATAGTTTAAAGTTAAATTGCATAAGTGAAGATAAATACAATTTATCTTTGTGCTTTAAAATCTAATATTACAACGTATATAAAGAGAAAAAAGTTACATAATCGCACTATATAAGATGCTACTGACATTGGGAAAATACATCTAATCTCTAATCGAACTGTTTTTCCATCTAACTCACTCCTCATTTATTGTCCTGTCATTGTGTCTGTCTAATACTTCTATGTTTCTATTATTTCATTCATTTGTGTTTAAGTAGACACGTGCTCAGTCCTTGTACATGTGCATACATACATGTACATCTTCCCCTAATTCATATGTATTGCTGCATGGATGGTTGTGTTATCTGAGTGTGGCATTTCTTGATGGACTTTACATGTGCACAAATACTACTTACAAGCTGATATGAAGTCAATAACATATAGATGTATTTCTAGACAGAAAACGATGTTGATATGCGATGGGTAAGTTTGTTGATCGAGAATGGAGAGACTAAGACACAAATACTAAGAGATATAAAACAAGAGCACCGCCTTGTGGGTGCTGACGCTCATTTGATTTTTTTGTTTAATAGAAAAATTGTCCTACCCATAATTTTCTAAGTCCTAAAAGGGCCATAATTCTTGCAAAAAGCAGGATGAAGTTATGTTTCTTGATGTATAGAGTCAGCTTATGATGGTGAACAACTGTTGCAAGTTTCAAAGCAATAGCTTTGATCGTTTAGGAGAAAAGTTTACCTAAACATAAAACTTAACCAATAAATCTGATATTTTCTTAGTCCAAAAGGGGCCATAATTCTTGCAAAAAGCAGGACAGAGTTATGTTTCTTGCTGTACAGGGTCAGCTTATGATGGTGAACAAGTGTTGCAAGTTTTAAAGCAATAGCTTTGATAGTTTATGAGAAAAGCTGACATAAACATAAAACTTAACCAAGAAATCTGATTTTCTAAGTCCAAAAGGGGTAATTATTCTTGCAAAAAGCAAGATAGAGTTATGTTTCTTAATTTACATGGTCAGCTTGTGATGATGAACAACTGTTGCAAGTTTCAAAGCAACAGCCTTGATAGTTCAGGAGAAAAGTTGACCTAAACATAAAACTTAACCAAGAAATCTGATATTTCCTAAGTCCAAAAGGGGCCATAATTCTTGCAAAAAGCAGGATGGAGTTATGTTTCTTGCTGTACAGGGTCAGCTATTGATGGTGAACAAGTGTTGCAAGTTTCAAAGCAATACCTTTGATAGTTTAGGAGAAAAGCTGACCTAAACATAAAACTTAACCAGGCAACGCCGACTCCGACGCCGATTAAGTGATGACAATAACTCATCATTTCTTTTTCTTCAAAAAATCAGACGAGACAAAAATGATATTTGATGCCAAACAAACGGTGAACTGTAGAGAAAGGTTTATTACAAACTTGCAAGGCACAACTTAGTAATCTTAAATACTAAGTTTTAACGCTGTACAAGTGCCTCTTTCCAACATCTGAAAATGGGAAAAAATACAGCAAGACAAGCTACGTCCAAACAAAGCAGCCACTTATACAACAATACAGGAGTTAGGGGAACGTGTAAATTATGCACGTGTAAATCGACTGAGCATGTGCTATAAATGCAATATTTTATTTATTTATTTTGTTGGGTTTAACGTCGCACTGACACTTTTATAGGTCATATGGCGACTTACAAGCTTTGATGGTGGAGGAAGACCCCAGGTGCCCCTCCGTTAATTAGTTCATCACGAGCGGGCACCTGGGCAGAACCACCGACCTTCCGTAAGCCAGCTGGATGGCTTCGTCACATGAAGAAAAATTCAATAATAAAACAGAGTTAAATATATACTCCAAACATATATGAGCCGCGCCATGAGAAAACCAACATCCGCGCAGTCTGGTCAGGATCCATGCTGTTCGCTAACAGTTTCTCTAATTGCAATAGGCTTTGAAAGCGAACAGCATGGATCCTGACCAGACTGCGCGGATACGCAGACTGGTCTGGATCCATGCTGGTCGCAAATGCACTATGTTGGTTTTCTCATGACACGGCTCATATTACGAAGGAACGAACAGCGGCAAAACCACCACAAGGTGAGAATAAACTACAAGTAGTGCTCACTCTTTGAGAACGACCTACGGAGACACGGTCGCTCCCCAGTGGATCGGAAATACCTTTAACGGCACTTTCAAGTCACTTCATTGCTTTTTAAGAGAAGATATACTCCCATGCTGTATTTTGGTTGAGAAGGCGAATATTTCAAGAAAATAATCTTAAAATTTATGTCTTAACTAGTTGTAAAAAGTTCATAAAGAAACCATAAATCATATAAAGGGGTGAGACAATCTTAAGATCAAGTGACGAGATTATGATCATCCCTTTTACCCTCTATGCCAATAAATAAATCGCTCATTTATAAGCATACTTAAGCTTTTTTAATGTGAACTTTTATATCGTTGTATGGGACAAAACATTTATATAAATTTTGTGATGAACTCCGATTGATTTCATTGCGTCCAATATGTTTTCCTCTCTTTTTTGTTATTGTTCTTTTATGTGGTCTTTTCGTTATTGCTGATACACATCAGAATATGTTCAAACCTGGCCAACTCTTACTGACAGATTCAACGGATTTCTACGGTGTTCCGTTGGGGCCATCGCAGTTTCGCGTTGTCGTCCTAGGGGCGAAATCGCGAAAACGCGATATTTTTACGCGAAAACGCGATACCTTCACACGAAAACACGAAGCTATAAAGCGAAAACACGAAACAAAAAATATCGCGTTTTCGCGCTCATAATATCGTATTTTCGCGTTTTCGCCCTCGATTTGCCATCGTCTTTTCGTGTTTTCGCCTTCGTGGTAAGTAGGGCGAAAACGCGAAAACACGATATTGATAGCGCGAAAACGCGATATTTTTGCTTCGTGTTTTCGTGTGAAAGTATCGTGTTTTCGCATTTTCGCACAAAGGCGAAAACGCGAAAACACGATATTTTTATAGCGAAAACGCGAAAACACGATATTTTTATATCGAAATTTCGTCTTCCGGTTTGACTTGCGCAAACGCTTGAAAGACATTTCTAGAGCCCGTAAATTCCACCCCGATACATTTAAACCCCAACTTACGGTGTTCCTTGGCCACTTCGCCCCTTTCCCTTGGCCATTTTGACCCCTTTTTTCTTTTACTTTTTTCACACTACTGGTAGAAATAAAATAAAAACCCAAATCGCAAAATTATTAACGAGTTCTATTTCCAAAAAAAAATGTAAATAGCACGTAGGTTTGAGGTTTCGTGATCGTTGAGAATAAGGCCAGTGTTTTAAAAGCTCTCTCTATTATTTTATCCATACATTGGGTGTCGTTTTGTGTGTCGTTTGTCTGTCAGTCTTGTATCTGTCTTTGTGTCTGCCTGTCTGTCTGTTTATATATTTTATGTATGTTTGTATGGCATTTACTACAGATGGAGGTCTGCGGTAGTTTGTCCTTGAAATGAAAAAAATCCCCTGTGACAACTAGCGGAGCTAAAGCAACAAATTCAGGTTGTGAAAAATGTTTCATGACGATATGCCTGTGAAAGGGTCTTTAATAAATTCCGTGGAGCATTATTTGACCAGAGAAGTTCCATATAAGGAAAGTTAAAAAAAAAAAACATGGAAAAAAATTGGTAAAAGCGTGTTATATATTTGTATATCTTATGTGATTTCTTTTTTAGTGAAAACACATTTGAAATATGACTAATTTGTTTTATTGTTCCCGTTTTATTGACCTTCTCGGCCTTTCAAAAAGTGACCGAAAAGAATGTGAACGTTGATTTTAAAATAAACATTTATTAATTTCATTCTATTATTTTTTTATTTGGTTGTTTTTTTATTCATTTTTATTGACGTAGTCCTAGCTGTTCAATCCATTGCTAATCAATTATAAGTTTTAGACACATTTTCAATTACAAGACAATGCCTGGGTACCGTTGTAAAAATTGCATTATTTTTTTTATAAATAAGTGCCTTTAATTCAGTTAAAGGTATGGGTATATGCAAAGGGAACAATCTTAAGCACTAGTTCTGCCCCAGTTTTATTACCGAAAGTTTTTAAAGTAACTTTCTTGTTTTGAATAACATAAAATATACCCTAGACCCGTAATATATGATCAAAAATTATGTATGAATTATTGGTGTTCATGTGTTAAATAATTGCAATTGTCACTTTTTATGTAACAGTTGTAATGTTAAGATGTTGACAATGAAATGATTCCAATTATGTTTTAAAATCTGACATGAATTTAGTGTTTATTTCATAACATTTAAAATAAAGCACATAGAAATATACATTTAGTTGGCCTTATATTCCAAATTTATATATCATTAAATTCCAAACGTTGATAAGAGTTTTAATAAAATCTACAATGTAGAAATTTTTTTATCATTTCAAAAATGTTATATTTTTTTCAGCTACAAGTATTATCGAATATCTGTGCTTTTGCTTTCTAATATACGTACTTAATGTTTTCTCTGAAAAGGTCACTGTCCTACTGAATAACATCTTTATAAAATGCTTCTTCTATGTTAAAATAAAAATTTTTGGGCTATAAAAACTTTATGCGCTTGTTTCATACCAAATAAATGACCATAATATTATATCCTGACTGGAAATGTGGATCTATTGTCTGTACAAAAAAGAACCCTCCAAATACCCTAATTCGCGTCAAGTTAGACTTTTCCTAATGACGACTTTGATGTCCAAAGTTTGAAACTTTAAAGGGACCACACATTCTAACATGACTCGTCTGATTGAAGAAAAAATTTTATAGCAAATGAGTGTATTTATGCACGATGGGCGTACGTCGGGCGTAATAATTTCACGAGGGCCCAACCGAGTGTAAAAATAGTGTTAAAATACGGCTTTGGCATGAACTATTTTCCATGCTAATATGCCTTTAATATAAAACACTAGATAAAATATAGTAGCGCTCTTTAAACCATTAAACGTCACCGTACGTTAACGTGACATCATTTAGCGTAAGTGTTTCATCCGTATGTTAAGTGATTAACACAGCGAGCACCTGCGTATTTTATAATATCATCGAGGCGTGTTACACTTTTAGCTCAAAAACTATACTGCGGTGTCCCAGAAAGATCCGTTTTTATCAATCAGATGTTCGTAAAAATCCGTGTTGCACAATAATTTAAAATATTCATATAAAGCGTTAGCTTGTAAAAAAATTCTTTGATATTACGTCTAATTTTTTATTCAAATATTTCGATTTTTGATTTAATACGTTTATTGAGATCACTTCTTTCTTAATATTTTCATTTGTTCTTTTGTTTTAATATATTGTTTTATAGTCACATACTGTCTGCGCTATTCATCATTGTTTCTATTTTAAACAAATTTATTTCTAGTTTTTTCACACGCTCGCTAAGATTTCTTAAATTTTGATAGAAAAGTCACAAACTAGTTTCGCCGTGAAGGCTAAATCAGTGTGTCTAAAAATTTTAGCAACAAAAATACATTAGAAATTTACATATATATATTCTTGTATGTAGGTGTTACCAAACTGAAAACCATTTGTCTTTTATCATGAAGATTTTTAACATTTTCTATTTTTGTTGCTAAAAGTTGCTGATATTGGTAACTTTTTGTATCACCCCATTTTAAAAATCTTTTGTCGTAGTTTATTGTCCCTTCTCAGGGGAGGAACAGTATGGTAAACATGTCTCAATTGACTGAGCAGGTAAGGATACAAGGGTATCATCAAAGACATCTGAATTCCAGTAGGCCCCGCCATCTTGGACTCATGATTTCATTACAAAAAAAAATTATTTATTTAAGAAAGAAGTGATTAATAAATTTATTTCTGGTTATTTATTCACTTTTAAATATTTCTATTTGCCAATCTTTATATTGGATTGAAAAGTTCAAGGGGCATCTCGGTAGAAGAATCAAACAACAAAATCGTCGTGTATATAACATCAAACAACGAAATGTTGTTTGTACCAAAATATTTTTGCAATGGGATGTTTTAGAAGTTAAAACTCTTAAATTACGTATAAATTTGTGTATATGTGAAAAATCAATTAAACATCCCGTAAAGTGTACGTTTGTACAGAAATTACTTTTTCACGCACGGCTCGATTTTTTCCACTATAAATGGCACTGTACCTTCGATATTTTTTAACAAACAACAAACAACGATAAACATATAATACCGAAAGCTGAGTGAAGATAAATTATATGGCTACCGACTGGACGTTATCGTATCATAAACACACTTACTACTGCAAAATATTTCCTCTGTATGGTAAAAAAGTAAACAAATAACGCCATATTGAACTGCAAACAGCATTTTCCTCGCCTAAAAAGCAAGAAAATGCAAAAAACGTCCACCCCTTGATTCAATTAACGGAGGGCCATTTCAAATATACCAAGGTCATTATGCAATTACTTCAACGCTATTGCACCTACCTATCTCAAAGTTTACAAGCAAACATCGGCCATATGTAGTTAATGTCTATCTTATTTTTTTCCTTTTTTAAGTGACAAATGTGAAACATGGTCTGTTTTTCATGTCAGTGAAATAACTTCTTTGTTCATTAAGTGATTTTGAAATTAATTGTCAAATGTTCGCCATCAAAAGACCGTAATGCGACGATGTGTCGCATATAGGACTATATTTTCTAAATTTCAAACCATTGAAACCAATTATAATCGCAACTGCAGTTAAAAGGTGTGAAGATATGAACAGTAAATGGGGGTGTTTGGAGTGAAACGGCACCAGATCGAATCCACTAATTCTTTGTAGATCGCTTTCATGACACCGTCGCACAGTAAACAGCTCTGTTTTAGTTTTGTCTTTGTATTTGCCATAAACACATGCACTTTAAATGAAATTTGTCTTATTTTACTGAAAAATAACATTCTGCGAAAGACGTAAGTCCCCATTTTACAAGCAAAAGTGCCATTAGAGAAAAAGGGAGAGTTTATTACCTCACCTGGAAATTTAGTTCTCAAGTGAGTTTTTGTGTTCACCTGTGTCCATCAACAACAACAAAAAACCACTACTACTTTTATTAGTGTCAGATTACATAAGTTAATAATATGACCTTTTTTTTCAAAAAATATGCGTGTTTAGATGGGGACAGGCATAATAAAATTTTTCTTTAATTATATATGTAGTCATCCGTCGTTACAATTTGATGTTAACATGAGAGGTACATTTTTGGCCCAAATCTTAATGAAAAAAATTTGGGTCAGAATGATCCCCTCAATGGTCAATAGCATCTTGGACGAGTTCGATATTGGGTCATCTGGGCCCAAAAACTATGTCACCAGGTCAAATCAAAGGAAAAGGTTGTTAACAGTGTAGAGATCACAATTTGGCCCAATCTTAATGTAACTTGGTCTGGATATTCCCCTTAATAAAACCTTGGACAGTTCGACATTGGGTCTCGGGTTCAAAACTAGGTCCCCATGTCAAATCAATGGAAAACCTAGTTAACACTTGGGGGCCACATTTGGGACCAAATTTATTAATGAAACTTTTTTTCAAATGTGTTTTTGATGATTTTAGGTCGAGTTCAAATCTGGGTAAAATGGGTCAAAAATTTGGTCCTAAGCCAAATTAAAGGAAAAAACAAGTTAGACTCTTGAGGCAACATTAATAAACCCATATCGTAATGAAACTTTGTCAAAAATATTAATCTTGATATCTATAGGTGATTTTTAAATATGAGTCATTTGAGGTCAAAAACTAGGTCACCAGATAAAATTATAGGAAAAGCCTGTTAACTCTCCATCGGCCTAAACATGGCAATATCTCAATGCCTACCCCAACTACCTGCTGGATTTGATAATCATTTCTTTTACGTTTATACTTACCAAAATTTATACTTAGGGTTTACCAAATAACACACAGCTTTCGATATAAATGTGGGAAATTTCCCGATCATACGAAACAAAGACGAGGTACAACCCCGCGCCTTTTTTTAAAAAAACGGAAGTGGATTGAGCAAGACCTAGCAATGAAAACGCCCAAAATCCGCAAGGACTGATTCCCGGCGAGTGGTGCGTTATCACTTCAAATGTAAAATTTTTTCTAATTTGAGAAATTTAGAGGTAAATCTTAAACAAGTAGAAAACCAATGGTTGTACTATTCGCGCACGGTATTTGTAATGATAACATGTTTATGTTATTATTGAGGAAGGGGAAATCGGGTATTCGAGACAAAATAGTTGTACTACTTATGAATTTTGTTAACTGATTTACCATGAAGTAAACTTGAACTACTTTGAAAATCTTCTTGTAAAAAACCAATGGCCTAGGGCTTTGATATTTTAGTATGTAGCATCATCTAGTGGTCCTCTCCCAAAAATTGTTCAAATTCAAATATAAGCCCCGACCGGAGTTCCAAGTTTTACATAGACTTTATATGGGAAAAAAAAAATATTTAAATCTTCTGGTCTGAAACCACAACACTTAGACCTTTGATATTTGATTTGTAAATTGTATTATGGTCCTAACCAAAACTTGTTCAAATCGTACCCCTTGGGTGAAAAGAGGGGTCCCAAGTTTTATTTTAGACTAGCTTTAAAAATCTTCAAATGTCTGAAACCCATACGACCTAGGCTTTTGATATTTGGTATAATGCATTGTCTAGTAGTCCTCTACCAAAATTGTTCAAATTATGCCCTTGGGATTAAAAGAGGTCCACCCTGGGGTCAATTATTTTATTATGTGAGTTATATAGGTAAAAATACTTTAAAAAATCATCTGATCCTATTTCTAAGACTGTTTAATTATATTAACCCGATGACCCCAAGTAATATGATGTCACTTGACTGTGAACCTTTACTTACTTTCTTGTTTTTTAAGATACAGCCTTGAAATTTTTAAAACATACTCCCTTTTGCACACAAATTTTTAAAATGAATTTTATTGAGCAAAGGGAAAGTGCTTACTGACTTTCTTTTAAAATTTTTATCATCATTTTGACATTTGAAACTGTGCTTATATTACTCAGGTGAGCGTCCAGTTGTTGATAGATTTCATCTATTATTTACAAAACTATTAATTGGCTGTTTTGAAGGGAATACGATCTATGATAAAAAAATTTTGCTTTTTTCTAGCTTTCTTTGTAGGCTCCTACGTTGCACCCAAAAAGTCAACTTTAAAGTTGGGCCTATTTCGCCGTTTGCTTCAAAGAAACAGTTAGCCAAAATCACAGCAACAGATGTTGCTCAGAATACTTTCAACTTTCACTTTTCCCTTGATTTCTTGAGAGATACATGTCAATTGTCGTATAAAAAAGAACATAGAAGTTGGACTTTATACTTCATGAATCACAGGGAATTGAATTGAATTTATAAAACTTTTATAACAAATTAACATCTTTATTTTACTTTTTAAATAAAGGACAAGACCGGGCGAAACTGCCCACTCTCAGTAATTTTTTAGAACGAATTGCCTTTTATGGAATGTCATTTCTTTCTCAAGCAGTTAGTCAAGTTTTGCTTATTAGCCAGGTAAGCAAGTCGATGGCTTCAGCTGATGTATCCGGATTTCGCATTCCATCCAGTTCTATCATTTGAAGAAATCTTCCTTCTAGTTCTCGTCTATTTCCAGTGCTAGATGGAACGTCGCAGTTATCACCCAGGCACTCGCAGTCTGCCTCATCAACTGGGAATTTGTAGTCATAAGTTCCTGTCCGGTTGATAAAAATAGGTGGATAGCATTAAAGGTTACTAAATGAAAAAAAGTGCCTAGAGATATGGATCTGCGCTATATAAAAACATATTTTAGGGCATCATAACACATATCATAATTTTAAAAATGATGTTAACCAGATAGGTGGGACAGACTTTAGCACTAAAGTAAGGTCAACAACGGTAAATAGGTTTTTCAACACATGACCGTGGCATAATTTACATTCACACTGCTGTCACAATTCTGTGCACATAAAATAATGTCAGTGTTCCATTTTAACGAACATGACATTCCTTCAATTTCAGTTTATTTTACCCCTGTATTTTCAGTTTCAATACGGAGGTCGAATTAGAATATAATACGTTACGATTTTCTAGGGAAAGGTAATCTTTACGAAGGCAGTCAACTTCGGTTGAACACGGAACGTTGCTAGAGTCATTTTAATATGGTTGGCAATATAAAAGACCAAACAAACTGCCATCAAGGTTTCGAATCCCATCCGACGGTTGATTTTTTTTAGAATAACTAACTCCACTTTAGTTGCAGTTAAATACTGACATCTGTTTTGCATGTTTTTATCAAATCATTGACGTATGAAGTCGTATCTATTCCACAGTCCATTCACTTTTCTTGCTAACTTATTGTATGTACGCAACTTTTGTTGGGTCATTGTTAAGCTAACTTGGGAACTATTCCGCAGTGTTGACACGGGTATACATTTTTAGATCATAATTACAAGAGCAGAATAAATACTTAAAAAGTTCGTTTTTTTTTCCCTTTTCACTCAGTTTAAAAGGTTTATTGCGGCAAGACCATAATTAATTCGTTTACCATATAATTCTGGGTACAAATGTAAAATGTTGGCTTTTAAAAAGGTGTTCCTTCCCCTGTCTGCCTCCCTTTTTAATGTGTTTCCACTCTGCCGTAAATTTAAATCCAATTCATGCTGAATAAGTTGCATAAAACAGAATCTGACGCAACTTCTGCAACAAGAAACAAACACGATAACAATTATAACTGAAAAAAAAGTAATACAAAAAGTAAAACTGGCAATTGTTTTGCAGCGCGACCATGTATTGTCCACATAATATGACATAAGTCTATCAAAACATTACATTTACAAAATAAGTTTCTGTTCCATAAACCCTTTTTTTAAGCATGCTCGGATCCGTGGCACCCACCGCAGTCGACTGTCCCGCGACCACTATTCTTTCAACATTGAGCAATTGAGGAATATGTTAAAAAAATATCTAAGGTACTAAGCAACCATCAAGGTACGTAGTGACTTGCTAGAGATTTTTTGAGTGCCGATTTGTGGGAAAGACACGTTTTTGACAACACTTTTTTTATCTAAAACATTGGAACATAGATAAATTTAACTCGAACATTTAGCTGTTAGCCTTGTATCACATAGCCATTGTGTGTCGATATGTATTTGAAACGGCATGTATCGATATTATTCGATCTTCTGTGTTTCGACATCCTTAGTAAGAACGATCATTTATGACAATTTAAGGAAATTTTATAACTATGAAAATAAAGAGCATGACCAGAGAAAATACAGAAGATTTCAAAATTTTATATCGTGAATTCTATAAATGTAATTACAATAAATATGTCTGAGAAGGAGCTCAATATGAATATTTCAGGGGCAAATAATTCCGCTAGGCTGGACAAACATTTCAAGATGCGCAAGTTCACATCCTGATGAATATAAATGAAAGGTTTTTGATTCTTTCAACAGAACTCTTTTATTAGGACTGGTGTGTAAAAATCACGAAATGGGCAGGCTTTTTGCTATTTCAAGGACAATAACTCTGCTTAAAAACATAAGGTGTCGTCTGACGAAATTAGGCATGCGAGTCCTCATAAGATAAAAATCGTGATTTACAACTGATATGATTTACTGTAGGGATGGGTGCACCCTAGCGCGTCGCCAACTTTCATGTGGTTTATCTTAAACATATACATTTTACAACGGGCTGCAAAGCAACGTTCACAAGTTGGCACGGTATTACAGGCGATTGTTGTCTTAAAAGCGGAAGAAACAGGATGGCTCAGAGAAACCAAACGTTCTGGAATATGTAAAACAACCAAAATCAATACACCAGAACTGGAGTAGAACCTAACACGGATTCAGAACTAAAACCCCTTCACCACTGCCCTAAGCAGACATTTAATATTAAAATAGGTAAGATTAATAATCAATGGGAACCGGGCAATGTTTAAAACAGAGCTGCCCGGGGGTCAGCAACGCTTGACTATTCAACAGCCTTGTCAACAGAAACACGTCGAAAAAGGAGCATAATTCTGTAAAACTGCATAACAGTGTTATGGAACATGTTCACTGTATGTTAGATCATCACAATGAACAAATGTGTGAAGTTTCAAGTCATTCCCATTAGTGAGTAATAAAAAAACAATTTACCTATAAAACTTAACAAAGTCGGGACTCCGAAGACGAAGCATGTGCCAATCCAAAAGACCAAATTTTTTCTTTGAATAGTGGAGCTACTATCTTCAACCTTATAACGAAACTTACAATTGAATTCCGTCTGTGTTGAGAAAATCCCTTGCTTTTCCATTTGACAAAATTTATCTTTCCATGCCGCTATGCATCTTTGATGTCACTGTCGCCACCAACACTCATATCCTCTAAAAATTAGGAAACAATAATGTGTATGCAAATTTAAAACTTGAAGTCGCCAAATCTTTTCAATCACTGTTTATACCGATTTATTTGTTTGCTGGTTTGAATTTGGGGGTTTTAAATTAACGCGCTTTCAGCATTTCGCTAATCAGTTTACCAGTACTAGTTGCTGAATTTTTTCAAGTACCTGACAAGTTTCTTTTCACAGGAAATTTATTTTAGCTTATCTCACGCATTTCAAAAGAACCAGTGCAAACGCAGGCATGATATCAAAACCACCCGCCTGCTGGAATCTTCAGTTTCAATGATTCAATTGTTAAAGCCCATTAAGTCGGCTCTTACGATGCGCGCACGGCTTCAAGGTGGTTGCGTTCTGTTCATTTTTTCTTAAAGGGAGCCCAAAACCACAAGGGTTATACCAGTTTGTGTAGCGATCTTACAAGTATTTGGACAAGGTATATTATATGAACAAAATTGAACAAGATGTGTCCGAAAAACACTATTCCCCTCAAGCAACCTTTTCGTTAAACAGTTATGTTTTATGGGTCAGATTAAAGTTTCACTATTTAGGGTCACGGTGACCTTTACCTTTAACCTAGTAAAGGTTTCAAGGCAGTTGACGGATGTGGAGATCAACAGGGTCATTACTTTAATTGAATTTTTAATCCCCAGGTGGAAGCGTTTTCATTTTATGAGCAATGTAAAAATTTTTTTTACACAGACGGACTGGCGGAATGACAGAACCAAAACAATATGCTCCCGATCATTCGATCGGGGAGGGGTGTAAAAAGTATTGTGACGCATTTCAGCTCAAATTCAAAGAACAATAACGTATTGCATTCTGGGCACTTTTACTAACCTGGTTTTGTAGCGAGCTGCCAACGAAACACTTCGTTCACCAGCCATATCGTCACCATGATACTATCTGAATGTTTTTTGATATCTCCACAACAACATTTTAACGTTCCCGCATCCATCCTGATACACCGTGGAACCCCCTTATATAATAAACGTTTAAAAAGAATTTACAACTATTGGCTAAAACTATACTTTATTTAACGCGGAATGTTCAGTAACCTACACTGATATCCAAGGCTTGATTTTGGTATAGTTTTCGGTCCTTAAGGATCATTGATCTCAACACATAGGTTAGTACAATACAGTTTAGTAGAATCTGTAAAAATAAATCAAAGCCTTGAAATGTTGATGGGTTTCGGGGTTTTTGGTAGATTTATTTTCTGTTTAAATGCCAGTCTATGAAAATACATGAATGAGAAACAAATGCAAATTAATATGCCTCTATCAAAGACGAACTCTGCCTGACCCAGCTGTGATGTAACCAGGGCTGGAATACTTTATCATTGATAGATCTTATTATAATCAAATGGTCGTGTGAATGGATACAGGTTGAATAAGAACTGCTTGTTCATTGATAATTCATCCGCAGTGTTCATGAAATGGGACTATTTTATGCAGCATTGTCAGAAATACGCTTTAAATTTGTTAACCGGATAAATTCAATATATTCAAAGTTGAACTACTTTTTACTAGGCAAACGTACTTGTCACAAGAAGCTGTACATTATCAAAACCCTATATGGCTCCCTTCGGATACGCTCCTCGGGGATAATTACACAAAAACACCGTTTTTTTTCCGTTTATAGCTCTTGTTTTAGCAAGGAAGCTAAAATACGAAAACGATGCTCCGAATATAACTCCCTGCGGAGCTAATATCCAAGGGAGTATTTAAAGGGGGTTGTGACAGTGCATACATGTATAACATACGTGCAGTAAGCAAATAACCGCGCACAGTACAGAAATAACCTTACACCACATCACAGTGAAAATGATTTGGGATTACTATTGTAATTAGTAACTTGCTCACCTCTTATTTCTTTTTCGAACTCTAGAAAATAGGCAGCAATGATATTCGGTTATTATTGGAATGTGCAAACTTTCAGCCAAAGAATCTCTTGAAAAGGCTGAAAAAAGGATATTAACTTTAGTAGAACTATATTAAAAAAAAAGTATCAGACTTACGTGTATTCTAAACATGAGTTTCTTGCGGTTTATTGTTTTACATGTATTTCAAAATTGAAACCCCTTTTTATAGGCCTAAATATTCTTTGTGTCTGGTAACATGCTCAAACGGAAATTATTTATTATTATTTTTTTAGGACTAAGTGATACTATTCAGATTTTTTGTTGTCCAAAAATAAATACAAATAAGGGGGTCACGCAGTTGATTTCCAACATCACTGACAATGTTCAAAGCATAAAAAGTTCAATTCTGCAACTTTTTTTCTCAAAAGTTAAAAACAATATTGCCAAAATGTAAGGGTAGGTAAGTACGGTGCCCCTAAAGTGACATGTTACACACATTTTTTCCAATTAGGTAATGTGAGACTTTTTTTTATTTCGTTTAAACGAATTCATTTCGTTTTAACGAAATAACTTATTTCGTTTAAACGAAATCATTTCGTTTAAACAAAATAATCATTTCGTTTAAACGAAATCTTTTCGTTTGAACGAAATAACTTATTTCGTCTAAACGAAATCATTTTGTTTAAACGAAATAACTTATTTGGTTTAAACGAAATCATTTCGTATAAACGAAATAACTTATTTCGTTTAAACGAAATAAGTTATTTGGTTTAAACGAAATCATTTCGTTTAAACGAAATCATTTCGTATAAACGAAATAACTTATTTCGTTTAAACGAAATCATTTCGTTTAAACGAAATCATTTCGTATAAACGAAATAACTTATTTCGTTTAAACGAAATCATTTCGTTTAAACGAAATAAGTCATTTCGTTTATACGAAATGATTTCGTAATGATTTCGTTTAAACGAAATAATCGAAATTAAATGATTTCGTTTAAACCAAATAAGTTATTTCGTTTAAACGAAATAAGTTATTTCGTTTAAACGAAATGATTTCGTTTAAACGAAATGATTATTTCGTTTAAACGAAATGATTTCGTTTAAACGAAATAAGTTATTTCGTTTAAACGAAATGATTTCGTTTAAACGAAATGATTTCGTTTAAACGAAATAAAAAAAAGTCTCACATTACCTAATTGGAAAAAATGTGTGTAACATGTCACTTTAGGGGCACCGTAGGTAAGGAAAAAGGAGACAAAAATTATTCATGGAAAACTTGAACTTGTTTGGCATCTATGATTCTAAGGAAATCAATTTACGATATTAATTTAATTACATTTAATATGCCTAGTCTAATACATTTAATTATTATCATCAATGAAAACGTGTCTGTATTTAGTTTGAGTCCTACTTGAGTTGGCGTTTACATGAAAACATTAAGGGTATTTCTCGACATATTTTTCTGCACGTTTTTGAAAGATTTAGAATTATCATTGCAGGTAGCTCAATGATAGATTTGCAAAACAAAAGCTTAACTTTCGAAAACAAATGCATAAAACGTGCATTTTCACCATTACTTCAGTTATTCTTCAAAATGTTTAAACTAGTACTCACAAGTTTACAATAAAGGTGGTTTTAAAAGGTTTTCATCACCATTTCAATAATTAATTTATCGGACATACGATCAAAAACTATAGCAACTGAACAATAAAAAGGGGAAAATGTTCATAGAGTTTATGTAAAATTATCAGTTATATAAATAATAAAATGTAAAAATTGATAACAATTAGCATTTAATACATTCATTTGATCAAAGTGTATCCTCGCTATTAAGACAACATCTGCTCTCTCAAAACATGGCCTAAACAGTAAACTGGTTCAATTTATTTCTTTTTTGGGCTGAAAATGTTTCGGTTAATCAAAACATATTGGTCCTAATTCAAAGATGGTGTTAAAGGATTTTGCTGTTAAAAGACAGATATCGGCCAAAGTTATAGACTAACAATGACAGTTAACTGACAATGAAATGACTTGAAAAACTCATACCCACAAATGGCTCCGTGGATTCCAAACTCATACTTCTGTATCTTGTTGTAACCGTCAATGTGAATTAGAAAAGTCGGACCTTTGTTAAAGTATTCTCTTCTTAAAAGCCTGTTTGACAGTCTGACCTGAACACCTTCGGGATCTATGATGTTTTGATATTGCAGTACCATATGTCTAAAATATTTTGTTTAAACATATTTATTCATCTATAATGTATCGCATAGTAATTTCAATTATACAGTTTTGCACTTAGTATATCTAAAATTTTTGAATAACGATATCATAAATATTAGTAGTGGGTGTCCCAGAATAAATTTCCACTTCACAATGATACTAACTTTGCTAAAATAAACTTCAAATACTAGTATGCATGACTGGTCAAAAAAGAAAGGCTTTTTAGACTTACAGTATTATGGTAATAAATATGGATGAAATCATTATTAAAACAGTGCATTCCGGTCCTTTTCTCATATTCTTTATCTCACGTATTGTCTTTTATGAGGTTTAACGTAGTTTATCTATTAGTAAGTACTAGTGCGTATCATAATTTATTCTAAGACTTTCTTTTCGTATATATTGATGAACAGTTTGTAATGTATTCTAAACAAACTCACTAAAGAAAAAGTTGAAAGAAAAATGGGGTTGAAAAAAGAAACAGAACATAAATATAGTTTCATTAATGGCGTCATTATCAGATAGTGTGATACTTAATGATATAATTCTGTTTGTATAGTTGTAAAACTTAAGTTCCATCTACACTATTCAAGAAAATCTTGTAGGGCCCGTAAGTCACTAGATAATTTATATCTTGTACAAGCAATTAGTGCTTTGCAATATTTCTTGAACTTGGAAGACACATTAATTTTAAATGGAGGGAAATCATGACAGGTAAATAAAAAAGAATGGCCGAAATGATACTGGTACAAAGTGTTTATAAAGACCAAATATTTGGACATTTAAAAATGAATCATTAGTGAAAACATTGATTGAGAAAAACTCTAGTTGAAGTGATACATATCCAGTTGAAGAACAAAGCTACTTAAAAGATATTATTTCAAGAAATATGATAAAACAGTCATATTTTGGATAATATGTAACCTTGTGAGAAACATCATTGATAATGTAAAAATACTTTTTGAGAACAACAAACCTGCTGATATTATTCTTCCACTGGAGTACTAGATATAATTTTATTATTGAATTATATAAAGTTGGTTTTTGAGCATGTCATTCAATTAAAACATCTTTTTTTTTCTTCTGTCCACACTGCCATGTTTATTGTTAAATTATCAAAGCCAAACATTCAATGATGGTTTTATTAGATCTCAATACATATTTAATGAAAAAAATGTAAACAAAATACCATACTGGGCAGGTGCTCCTCATCAAAAACCCTTTATCAGAGCATTTGACGCCAAAAATCAAAACGGTATCTGTTCACCTCGGACCTCGTTGGCCAGCGAATAGATATTTTAATTAGCATCAGATTGGTAATCATTGGCAATATGCTCTCGCAACATGTGCCCATTTGGCTTCAACAATTAACCAATCAGAGATGTGGGCACACTTTGGCTTTTGTACAAAAGGGTAAAATAACCTAGACAGACGTTATATATAAACCCGATCATCATCGTCAATCCTTCAGTCAACATCCAGGGCAGTCAACAGATTAAATAGTTATCTACATGGTAACTACTAGCTAGATAGAAACCTTACTAAGAGGAATAAACAAGCCCAACAAACGACCTTGTAGCTTTCAAAAATCTTTATCGACCAGACAAACTAACAACAACATCTATTCATTACGCTAGTCTCAGGTCATCGCATATCTCGAAGTTGCTATATATGCCAGTACATTATATTCCTATTGTGATACATTTCAACGTTTCATATCTCAGACGTAATTGTGATACGAAACTTTTCGTATCTCAGACGTAAAATTGACAGGAATAGAGCCATATTACTCTGGGTCTATCTTTTGTTTTGTACTGAGCTGCTTGTCTCGTAACACATACATTTGGAGCTATATCTCTATCAGAACACCAATGGGATACCAACTCTAAAGAAGGTCTTTTTCAGCTATCTCAGGAATATTCATATATCGTGTATCATTATCAGTCAGTTCCTTGCATCTCAAGCAACAACACGTAAATTCCTATTTAAAAATTTGTGAAAATGAACTGATATAGATATTTACCAAAATAGCTGCTTGAACGACAGCACGATTCCAGTTTGGCCACCTCTTTAGACCAAGTCTTTTTACAATGCCGTTTAAGTTGCCGATAGCTGGAATAATAAAAGAATTTCAATGCGCAGCGCTAGTAAAAACATCAACAAACAGGTGAATAGAGTATGATAATACATAGTGTGGGTTTGATCTCACGATCTTTAATTCAATTACTGACGAGTCGAGTTATTTTCATGGTATACCGACGTTTAATTTACAGTAATGTCAGCAATGACACCAAATGCAACAACTGCATGGTTTGTGTGTGTGTGTGTATGTGTGTGTGTTAGAGGGGGGTGGGTGGAGACACTATGTTCTAGATTGACTTGCTATTCTAGGTGAAAACAGAAATGAGACCAAAGCCAACGGAAACATCCCTGTACATGAAGTTATCATGTAACAACCATAACGGTAACATCTGCACTAAAGGTAACACCATGCACTAAGAGCAACAATTTTTCACACCCAAAGCAACCTGCACTTAAGATAACTTTGTCAGTGACACCAAAGGCAACAATCTCCGACACCAATTATGACATATTTCACACATGCACTGAAGGTAACGGGTATCAGTACTAAGGGTAACTGGCCCTTACCGCAACAACTACAGTTATTGCTACCATCACGTGTAAAAACCTCACCACCAAGTATTTGCGTTGTTTTACCCGTGTATGCGGTTGTTTCGGGTCTGGGATGGTGAAATGCCTAATGTCCGTGACTTCCCTGTTGCGGACCGTTCTCGTTGTACCTTCAAGGTTCATACCCGACTGACCCATAATATTTATATACGGAGTTGTTCAGAATAAGTAGAAAATACTTTCAATAGAGGTCACCTTGTTTGGTAATAGGTATTTAGACTTACAAAACATGTACTTCAACTGTCCGCATTATATTTTGTACAAAATATCAAACTTCTTTTTCAAACATATTTTTTCTCTAAGTTTGTTCTTGTTATGTGTCTTACATAATTATCAAGGTACACCGGGAAATAAAAAATAGTTTACTCTTATATTTGTTGAAATACTTCAGTTTTTGTCAATTTGACAGCTCTACTTTCACTTTCATTTTGCAATGTTTGCGTTTTATATGTACATGGTTTGTAACACTTTCAACTCCTGGAGTACCTGGACAAATATGTTAGAAGCACAATGATAATAGAAGTAATGACAAAATACTTTTGAAAAAGAAGTTTGATATCTAACAGTCAAAGCACATGTGATATAAGACAAAGTGTGTTGTCCGTAAGGGAATATCTTAAAAGTTTCTTCTGCTTATTATGAACAATTTGGTGCATTCTTTATGATAGACCAAGGCCTATGTGACGTTAACAACTAAAACAAAAATTCACCCGAGGGGTGGGTTTCAAAAAACTTTACATGAACCGTAAATGTATACAACATCCTGTAAACAACTTACAAAGTACGTGATATATGCATGTAGTTCAATCACAACTTGATCACCTAGACGTATAACTTACCTAAGAATAACCTTTTGTTTAATTACTAGCAAGGTCAGTGTTTCAGTTAATGAAACACCGGCTGAAAAATACTCTCGGACATGTGAGTCTACTTCGTTTTCCATGTTTACGCATGCAAAACCAGAAGGCTAAAGTGCGATATTAAAATATCGTGTTTTCGTATTTTCGCCTTCGCGGTCAGTAGGGCGAAAACACGAAAACGCGATACTTTCACACGAAAACACGAAGTAAAAATATCGCGTTTTCGCGCTATCAATATCGTGTTTTCGCGTTTTCGCCGTACTAACCACGAAGGCGAAAACACGAAAAGACGATGTTAGATCAAGGGCGATAACGCGAAAACACGATATTAACAACGCGAAAACGCGATATTTTTTCTTCGTGTTTTCGTGTGAAAGTATCGCGATTTCACGTAAAAATATCGCGTTTTCGCGATTTCGCCCCTAGGACGACAATGCGAAACTGCGATGGCCCCAACGGAACACCGTAGATTTCGTCAATTATTTGACAGTGTAGTACTTTACAACAGGAGATAGAGCGACTATTTGATCCATTTGGTTCGGCGGCGCTGAGAAGCCTATCAAGAACATTTTACCATATGAGCCGTGCCATGAGAAAACCAACATAGTGGGTTTGCGACCACCATGGATCCAGTACAGCCTGCGCATCCGCGCAGTCTGGTCAGGATCCATGCTGTTCGCTTTTAAAGCCTACTGGAATTAGAGAAACTGTAAGCGAACAGCATGGATCCTGACCAGACTGCGCGGATGCGAAGGCTGGTCTGGATCCATGCTGGTCGCAAACCCATTATGTTGATTTTCTCATGGCACGGCTCATATGTATCTTTTTATTGCTATTTTTTACTTTGACTGCTATATGGTGTATCCATTCAAAATGATACCTTTCTTAACATGCAACCGACTACGTAAAGACACGATAAATTTAGAATGATAAAACAGTAACTGATTTGATGGGCGGGCATTTCAGACAGCAGCAGCTTATTCTAAGTGTTGAAGAAGATAAAACCCGAAACATTAAAAACAGCTTGTCAAAGTAAAATACTTTTTATATTACAAAAATCCTTCGCGCACAAACTGCGACAATTATGCCTAAGACTAACTATCACATCAATACCATATTATATCGTCTCTTAACGACATCTCAGTAGATTTAAGTGTTTTTTCTTCAACCGAATCGGAAAAAAATGCGCTTTGAACCTGCTTAATATCGCATTTAGATAACATGTAATGCTTATCATATAATCAGTAAATTATCATATTAATACGACATCTCAACATAAAAAGAAACATTCTGAATCATACATTGTAACGATCTGGTAGTCACAGTACATTGCGGTCTTGACATCAAACAAAAAGTTGAGTACACAATAATTGTTTATAATCCTCAGGAATTGTATAGAATGTAGAATGCAATGCTGTAATGCTGTACAATGATGAGACTTATATATATATATATAGTTGAAGTTGAAGTTTGAAGTTTATTCAAATATATTCCACTGGGCTATAAGCCCACGGTGGCACACATATACATAATATAAACGAACAGTGGTGATATACAATATATATGGGGAAAGTAAGACAAACATAATTTTCACAAATATATAAAAACGTTACAAAACAGAAAGTTGTATACCAAAAAACAAATCTATGACATCATATAGAGAAATGCATAAAACACTGGCCGTATTATGTTTGATATCCCAAATTGATCAGTTAGATCTATCAATTTAATGAATTCCATATACATAGTTATTTACAACTCAAATATAATTATAATTATTTACCACATTTCATGAACATATCTAAATTTTACTACTACCATAATCTTACTGAAACGAAAAGTAAGATTGATGGCCAAAATGTAATAGCAAATATAATTCAGTTGATTTGAACGATTTTCAACCGATGGATATCAGCCTTACCAGAAAACGAATTGTAAGCTTGATCACGGTCTCTGGTGTTAAATATAATTCACATTCTACAACTAGAAAACATTACATCAAGCTTTGTATAAAAGACCTGATAATGTAGATTTATAAAGAAATGGGAAATCCTTCACTAAATATACCCATCTAGATAATTAAATGTTATTTGTACCATAAACTATTTCATTTCTTAAAGCAAAAGCATAGTATGTATATTTTCCAAGATTTCTAATCTGACTTACGCTTTTGCATTCAAATAACTGCACCAATTTAATCATACTAGGATGTCTCCAATACTCTTTATGTATGTACTTCTTTCTAATATCTCTATACAATGAACATTCAAGAATGAAATGAAACTCGTCTTCTAAAACATTACATGATGAACATTTTCTATCATTTATAGGAGTACTTACTGGCCTTGTCCATCGACCAGATTCGATTTTTAATCTATGTGAAGAAACTCTCAATCTTGACAAGGCTTTTGAATATTTATCAATATTAATTACATTTAAATAGTCTTGAAACTCAAATATACATATCGTTCTATAAAAAAGTGCCCTCGATGAATCTTCTAATCGACTATGCCAATTTTGAATAAAATTATCTTTAAGTCTTTGTTTTAGAACAAATAGAAAAACATTTACATCACCAACATTTTGTTGCAACCATACGTCATAGAAACCTAGTGAACATAGTAACACTTTAACAGAAGTACACCAATTCACTTTATTGGGCGCAATTTCAAAATCACCTTTCAACAATTGATAAACTTTATAAACATATTTTCTATCATTACTATGTAACAACTTTATCCAATACTTTAATATATTATACGATTGCAATGTTTGATAGGTCATTCTTCCTAAATCTCCATATATAAAATCATTTTGTGTTGTTTTCTTTACTCCTAATAACGTTTTGCAAAACTGTAAATGTATTCTTTCAATACTTTGACAATCACCAAAACCAATAACTTCACTACAATAATTTAAAATTGCTGACACTAATTTGTCAAATAGATCTAATTTGTACTTAGCAGTTATATAAGTAAACTTATACAGGTATTTGTTTAATTGAAAAATTGCTTTCTGTGCCTGGCCCACTGAAGTGGTTTTAGCAGCATTAAATGCCCCTCCAGTAGAAAATACTATTCCAAGGTATGTAAATTTATTGACGATTTCTATCTCACTATTATTATAATAAAAAGAAAGGTTTGCGGGTACCCTACCGCCTCTTTTAAAAATCATAATCTTTGTTTTTGATGTATTTACTTTAAGTTTCCATGTATTACAATAGTTATTTAATAAATTTAAACTGTCTTGTAATTCATTAGCAGAATTCGCAAAAATTACAATATCGTCTGCATAAAGTAACAAAAATATCTTAAACATTTGTACATCTATTCCATCTAAGCCGCTACTTATGAACGTATCCTCAAGGTCATTAACATTCATAGAAAATAGAAAGGGAGATAAGCACTCCCCTTGACGAACACCAAGTGTACATATAAATTCTTCACTAACTTTGTTCAAGTATTTCACCCTTGATTTAACAGAACTGTATATAGATTGTATGATGTCTAAAATTTTACCACGTAAACCTAGTTTGACAAGCTTATACCACAAATTATCCCTAACTACGTAATCGAAAGCTTTACTAAAATCGACGAACAAACAGTAGAGTTGTTTTCCCTGGTTTAACAAATGTGATATCAAACCATGCAACACAAAAATATTATCAACAGTACTCATATTAGCTCTAAGTCCAGCTTGCGCTTCAATATATACATTATACAATTCAGCCCAATTTCGCAATCTATTATTAATTATACGTGTAAATAATTTACCGACACAGCTTAACAAAGTTATCCCTCTATAGTTATCTACATTATTAATGCTTCCTTTTTTGTGTAATGGAATAACATATCCTTCTGACCATCGTTCAGGAAAATACCCGATATCAAAGGCTTTGTTAAATAAATTGTAAAATACATCAACTAAAACATGTTTTCCAGCGATCAAAAATTCATTAAGTATCAAATCTGGACCACCCGAGCGGTTATTATTGAGCTGATTTATAGCTGACAAGATTTCCTCTTTAGATATACATATATTCAATTCTTCAAACATGATTTTAAACTCATTATTTCTGTATTTGTCGTTAAAATATAAAATATCTTCATCAGGCGAAAAATATCTATCTAATGGATTATTAACTGCTTTAGAGTAATTTTCAAAAGTTGATAATGTAATATTAGAACGTTTTATACCTGCAGACTCCTTCAGTAGGTTCCAGTACATACGAGCATTTTTAATTCTACATTGTAACAATTTATCTGTTTTTTCTTTATCATAAGCATATCTACATTTGCGTAACAAAATTTTATACTCAGACCTGGCTTTTACCATATTTACTCTATTTTCATTACAAGGATTATTACGGTACTTATTCAAAAAACGTAAGAATTCATAGCGTTTTTCATAACATGTACCATCAAACCAGGGCTGGTTACTACTGCTACACTCAAGTGAAACATTTGTATTATCATTTACTTAATTAATTGTTTTAAACAATGGTGCTGCAACACCGTCAACAATAGACTCAAATTTTTGTAGACAAATGTTCATATTCTCTTGATTACCACATAATTCTAAATCATTATGTAAATCGCTAAACTTTTCAGCAACCTGATTACTTTTCAAACCATCAATAAATTGTTGAGACAGGTCTCTGTTCCATACGTATTTAAACTTCACATATTCTGCATCACAATGCACATGCTCTTGTGTGTCAATATTACATTTATCAAATAATAAGGAAAAGGTAATAAGACAGTGATCAGATAAAATGTATATATATATAATGCGAACTTGTATCCTAGCGGATCTCACGTATGGGAAAGTCAACTGTTCTGAATATAATTATATCCCTTAATGCAAACTATCTCTTTATATTCAATGTATCCTCGAGATCCAGTTAACTTTCAGAGAGAGAAAATATAGCTTCTCTGGTCCCAATCAGTTAAAAAGACTAAAATGTCACTACTGATTTGTGAGACATGAAAACAGAGATTTGAATATATATATATGCAAATGTTGAACCAGTACGAATGTGTAGTACAATTCGGGCCCATATATAAAGCAGCATCGACACTAATCTTATTGGGTTAGTGGACTTGCTGTGGCATGTGCGTGTTCGTTTGTACTGCTAGGCGCTTTGCCGTAGTTGGTCTGGTATACTGTGGTGGTGATTTAGTTCGTATAAATTCTCCCTGCTATATCACGGGTGGTAAACGCGCAATCCAATTCCCGCCGGGAATACGCTTAAAATGGATTGCGCAACGTCCGGTGCTGGTGTTGCGCGTAAAAAAAGACGAAATTGAGGTATGTGAAGTTATAATTTTGCTTAGTATGAGACAAGACTAAATTTTCTCGAAAAAAGCAAAATGCTATTCGACACAGATATGATAATACATCATATGTGTAAAATATCTGGTTTGTAATTTATGATTCGGCTCTATTATCACAAAAACTCTGGCGACACGAAACGTGAAAAAAGTATGAAATCAACAAAAATGGCAGTTTCTGACCTCATATGCCTAATCTGAGGACATCTGATGCTTTGTATGATAACTCAACTGTTATAAAGTAACGAAAATCAAAATTATTTGTTTCAAATCCTGCTTACGAGGACATAATTGACAAAATAATCATCGGGAATGGGGTTGCGCACCGGGAATGGAGTTGCTCATATACATCATAATGTGTATAATGTATACGCGCAACTCTATTCCCGGGGAGCAACCCCATTCCCGATTATTTTTTTGCCAATCTTTCCCCCAAAAGCAACATTTCATTCAAGTGTATGTAATATTCATGACTGTTATACATGTGTTTGATCATTCGAAGCGTCACATTTCCAGAAAGAAGGCACAAGAGTTAGAAAATTTGCATTTTTCATGATTCCATGCTTTTTTGACAGCTCGAGCCATCAGAGTTTTCGTGATAACAGAGCCGATTCTTAAATTAATAAGTTGGTATTTCATACATATGATCCTTATTCATTTTTGTGTCGAATAGCATTTTGCTTTTTTTCGAAAGCACTCGTAAATGTGTAATTATTTACAAAAGCAAAAACCCACCTACCTCGATTTTGTATATATTGATGCGCAACACCAGCACCGGAAGCCGTGCAACCCATTTTTAGCGTATTCCCAGTGGGAATTGGATTGCGCGTTTACCACCCGTGTATATATATATATATACTAAATGTATGTGCTTTGTCAAGTTCTTTCAAACTAGTTAGTTTCAAACTTATCTGGTTTATCATTTTTTATTGTTATTATTATTTTATTTTGAATGTGAAAACAACTAATTCTCATGTTTTTCCATAATAAATTATCTGTCAGTAACTTAGTGTCAGAGCCATCTTCAGAAATATAGTAATAATATACTAATATCTTAAAAAATCTTTTTTTTTTATTTTGTCGTACGATCTGGAGATCGGTGAAAAAATGTTCAGCGTGACATGACCTAAATTGTTATTGGTATAATATGATCTCGATTCAGTAGAATGAAATGATTTAAAGCACAAACTAAAGGCGCATTGATTGTTTCTTTTTGCGTCAGTGCCTTAAATTTGTACGCATGTTTTAATTTACCACCTTATTACTTGGCCATAAAAAATTTCTTTTGAAGCATAAAATGAAAGTCCTCATAAGTTTTTGCGAGATGAATCATGAAAATTTAATTTGTTTTTCTTTTGAAAAAAACGTGTGTTATTGTTTGCAATAGACTGCAAATGCTCATGAAGATATATCTGGCGTTGTCCCGACCATGAGCCACATGAATATTGTATTTGATATCATTTTACCCATTTCAAGCTCATATGGACCGGATGCTATTTGTGTTATGTCCTTTAATTATTTGCTTAATGACCTGTTTATATCTCAGTACGAAATGGAGTTGTCATTAGTCCAACAGCTAGTTTAGAACAAGGTCAAAATTCCAATAGAAATAGTCACGATCAAAGAACGCACGCAAACACCCAGTAACAAAATCATACAGCAGTGTAGACGATAGACATATGCCAAATTATACATACACATCAAGGGGAGCATTGCCTTTGCATCGTCAGAGGCAAAAACACCACTGGAGAGTTGCGCGCAAAATCTCACTTTTAACCCCAAACATGTTCCAGAGTTACTGTACAGATTAAATTCTAATCATCCCCGTCAGGTATATTTTTTTGCCCTTTCAAACGAAATGGTTACAAAAGAAACAACATGAAAGACACAAAAGATGCTCATGTAAAAATAAACATAAAGAAAAGATATGTCTACTCAATGAGTCTGAATAAACGAAAGCAATGTAACAAGGGAAACACAGGTAAGGGCCCGACGCAAAAGGCAAGAAGACAACTATCAAAGATCAGTCCCAGTGGGCTTTTAGAACTGCTTATTATGGAGTCTTCCAGCTTTGCCGTCCGATACAATCAAAGTGGAAAGCTAATCGTCCAACTGCGTCGTAAATAAAGCTAATTATTAGCTAAGGCCTTACGTATTCAATAAAACTTACCGACAATTGGAAAATGTCTATTATCCATAGATCTTATAGATTTGTAAATATATATTAAATTTCATGGTAGCAGAAGGGTCATCCGATAACTACACAATATTAAAACCAAATCTGAAGTCCGGTAATGGAATTAAGAAAAAAATTATGTCGTTCATTTTAATTTTTTAAATCAATTTAGTGGAAATATATTGATAACATTCACTTAAGTCTGCAACATAACAACACGCTCAAGCAAATCTAATTGACTGACAAATTCAGATCCCTTAAGATGTTGCAAGGGATACACCCATATCTAAATAAGGAGCATTTAAAATATTAAAATCAAAATTAGATCTCCTATAATCAATTTCAGGTTTTTTGATATTATTGAATATAGACAGATATAAAGAAAAACACGAAGCAAAAGTATTCGAATTGTTAGTTTTACTTAACTGGAACTTCCGGGAATAAACAGTATTAACAATACGGATTATCCATATTAAAATATCATCAACTAGATAACAAGATTCATTATTAAATGCAATTATAACGCCTGTTTGTGTATCTGGAAAAAGGCTCAACAGAACATATTTTTAACAACACAAAACCAGATCTGCGAAAAGAGGTGCACGATGAACTCCTTTTCCTTTCCTTTAAATAAATCAATTAAGTGATATCAAAAAATCACGTTTAGGATATCATTAAATTAATTATGGATATCTTAAATTAGAGTATAGGATATAATTAAATTAATAACTGATATCCAAAAATAAGACTATTTTTGGATATCTTCCAATCGATTTTATGATATTATTAACTTAAAATCAAAAGACACGGTTTCACATATTGTATCAAAGACTCGGTATGTAATCTCTTAGACTACGGATGCATAAGAGACTGTCGTTTCTTTGTACTGACCAAAATATATCTGCATTTTATGGTTAAAACTTATTAGTTTAGTTTTATGTTTGTATTTCCTATTTAAATAGTTTTATTATCAATTCAATTAGTCCGTTAGTTTTTAATTCTTTATCTGTTTTATAGCATTTTGAATTTTTTGTGTACACCAAAAGAGTGCTTTATAAATGTAGTCTAATAATAATAATAATAAAATAATAATACAACAACAAGAATAATAATTATAGCAACAATAAAAGTAACAATAATACTAACAATGTCTTAGTTAGCATCATTTTTGCATTCCGCAACTGGAACCCATGACGTTTTTATTTTTATTTTTGTACTACGGAGTATGGCTAACAAAATGAATGATCTAAATACCTAGTGAAATTTCATGTGTCATGCTAGAACTGTATCATTATATAAAGAAAGTTAAATGAAATGAGACGGAAAATATAATTACAGTTTTGGTGAACTCAGTCATTCAGGTGCAAACAGGTGAATTTTGACTTACATATTAACACACCTGATTTTTATTTCAATTATTTATCGTTCATCACTGGAGAATGTTCAATAACTTATAAAAAAAACTACGTACTTTGACATAATTCATGTACTTACGTGTTAGTACACGCCACTCCTAAAGGGAATTGAACCCATGGACTGTCTTAACAGAATGACAAAACATGCCGCAGATTTACTTATATGGTGAAAAGAAAATATGTAACAACTAATATGCGCTATGTTTATGGTCGTGTTGTTTTTATTCTGTTTCAACAATTAAAAATACTTGTATTTGTTGAAAAGGCTTTAAAACGTTACAGGTCCTAAAATTCTATGTCAACGGTGGATGGTGCTCAATTTCTAGCTTATGGCCTACAATTTTTTATATAAAAGAAAAGTTAACAAAATTCAGTAAAAGTGATAAATTAAACTTCTGTTAACCAAGTAAATCTATATCTAAATAACTAAAATATAGTAATGATTTATCAAATTGATCTAAATTTTTACATAATATCAAATAACATATTTCAATCGATTCTGATATAGATCAATGTAACATAAATCATCGGTGTATAAATCATCCACTTTGTGATAAAGAGAAAAATGGCAACCTTGTAACAACAAATAAATTAGTCCGCCATTTAAAAAAGATTTTTGAGCAATAAAATATAATTTGCGTAATGGATAATTGACTTCACATTAATGGCTAGATATTTTGAAAAATCACTTAGTGATCAATAATGTCAAAATGGTTATTCATATATTTAATTATGAGTTACAAATATACTGCTTAGGCCAGAAACATAATTTTTATTCGGTGAATCTGATTGCTCAAACAAGTATCTATAGGAAGTCTGCAGGGGCAAATTAACATCCAGCTTTTTATTCAAGAACTATATTACTGTGTCAATGTTATTCTAATTCAGAAACTTATACTGAAAAGTATAAAGGAAACGTGTAATAAAGTCTGTAAGAGGATCCTTTGGAAGCATAGAACGTATCCATGCAAAATAATAGCAAACTTGGTTTGATTGAGTCAGTTCGAACCCGCCCGCTTAGCTGA
The DNA here is from genome assembly GCF_021730395.1 of Mercenaria mercenaria. Taxonomy (NCBI): domain Eukaryota; kingdom Metazoa; phylum Mollusca; class Bivalvia; order Venerida; family Veneridae; genus Mercenaria; species Mercenaria mercenaria. The sequence goes on along the minus strand of NC_069363.1, from coordinate 63,944,951 downwards.
GTAGGTAGAGCGTTGGTCTACGGATCGCGGGGTCGCGAGTTCGATCCTCGGGCGGGGCGTGTGTTCTCCGTGACTATTTGATAAACGACATTGTGTCTGAAATCATTAGTCCTCCACCTCTGATTCATGTGGGGAAGTTGGCAGTTACTTGCGGAGAACAGGTTTGTACTGGTACAGAATCCAGGAACACTGTTTAGGTTAACTGCCCGCCGTTACAGAACTGAAATACCGTTGAAAAACGGCGTTAAACCCAAAACAAACAAACTAACTAACTAACCCACGTTTCACAGCTTAAGCAGATATAAAATACATATGGAAATATGGACCCTATGAATATTTGTGTGAAATTATTTCAAAATTGGACCAACAGTTTCTTACAAGAAGATTTTCCAAGTTCCTACCTTACATATATATGGAAAAGGGAACACGATCCCCTAACAGCCATGTTTATTGACGAATCTAAGTATTGTGAACAATCTTTGATGAGGGTCACCCGAAAAACTTTGGCACGAAATTATTTCAAAATCAAACCAGCCGTTTAACTAAGCGTTGTTGTATTCAATATTTAGCTCTGGCGCCCTTCTTTGTGCAGTCGAGGAGAACTATATGTAGTGCGGACATTCCAAATTAAACATTTGTGCCAAGTTTCCTCAATTCCTATCAAACAGTTTCAGAGGAGCTGTCATTTTAAGAAAATATTGCCAAACGCCGGTCGCCGGATTTGTGAACGTCAGACGGTGTAGGATTAGAACCCTGAAGTACGTTTAGTTATGTGACATTCTGGAGTCAAACATTTTAAAACGGCGCAAATAGCAAAGGATACATATTAATTGCTCTTTGTTTCTGTTACAGAAATACAATAAGTCTTTTAATTATTTACCAATCACAACAAACAATTTTACACACCAAACTGATAGTTAATGTTTGCTTAATGAACTGTAGGAAATCAACATTCAACATTACTTTGTAAAAAGTTGTAGCTAGTAGAAAGCGTTAAAAAGCGTAGAAAAAAGTTAAGCGTTTTCATTCAGCTTTATTGACGATCTTGAAACAAACAGCATGTTTTAAGATTGAACGCTACGGATATTAAGAAGCCGTTAGAACATCCCGTCTATGCAAGTCTTAAAGCCAACTCCTCCGACTGAACTGATTTGATACTTGTCTTCTGGCCTGTTTCGTAGACCATTACTAATGTTTTTCTTGTAGTTCTGCCTACTGCAAAGACACAGAGTTAGTTTGTTAGGTCCTCTTACTTGCATGTCTGTGTTTAGCATATCGTGCCTTTTGCTACAGTTGTGGGTGTTAGGGATACCGCTAGCTGGTTATACTGTCCTCCCGGTCGCGCTATAACAAGGCTGTATTTAAAAGACAGTGAGGTTTAGTGTGCATCATTAGCTAGTTTAAAGGTCCATTACTAAGAGAAAGTGAGTTGGCAATAAAGGTCCATTACTAAGAGAAAGTGAGTTGGCAATAAAGGTCCATTACTAAGGGAAAGTGAGTTGGCAATAAAGGTCCATTACTAAGGGAAAGTGAGTTGGCAATAAAGGTCCATTACTAAGGGAAAGTGAGTTGGCAATAAAGGTCCATTACTAAGGGAAAGTGAGTTGGCAATAAAGGTCCATTACTAAGAGAAAGTGAGTTGGCAATAAAGGTCCTTTACTAAGAGAAAGTGAGTTGGCAATAAAGGTCCATTACTAAGGGAAAGTGAGTTGGCAATAAAGGTCCATTACTAAGGGAAAGTGAGTTGGCAATAAAGGTCCATTACTAAGAGAAAGTGAGTTGGCAATAAAGGTCCATTACTAAGGGAAAGTGAGTTGGCAATAAAGGTCCATTACTAAGGGAAAGTGAGTTGGCAATAAAGGTCCATTACTAAGGGAAAGTGAGTTGGCAATAAAGGTCCATTACTAAGGGAAAGTGAGTTGGCAATAAAGGTCCATTACTAAGAGAAAGTGAGTTGGCAATTTTTTTCATAGCCAGTGCATAGACTTTTGCAAGGCACTAAATAATGAAGATTGGCAGGTCAAAATTTACAGAAGGTCTTTGGAACTCAAAGAAATGTATGTGTATTATGTTGAAATTTCAATGAATCGACAGAATGACCCCCCAGGTCTTTTTAACTTTCTTCATACTTCATAGAAAAATAATTGTACATATCCTTTCGACTACCGCTATCGTACACCGACGCACTACCTGAGACGCCAAATGCAGACTATATTTTTGGGGTTCTCTATTACCGCTACTGTTTTGCAGGCGGGCTACCGCAGACGACTAATACGTACCAGAAAAATAGGGGTGTTCATTTCCATAGCGCATAATGCAGTATTTGGGTAAAAATTGTATTTTTTCGCAATTGAAAATAGAAGGAATTAACAAAAATATACTACATTTTTACGCTGCGGTAATTTTTATGTAAAACGGCTGCTACACTATGGTAGTTATGTCCATTGTGTGGTTATTGGTATAACTACACTGTGGCACAACTGATAGTTTCTTGTTTCCTGCAATAGTCTACTATGGTATTTATATGCAGATTAAACAAACAGTTAATGTTATTTACTAAAAGTCACATATTTAAACGGCCACTGCATCACTGTGGCAGTACATGCTATTTTATGTGAATATGTATTAATACGCTGCGGTACTCTCTTTGGTTTCGCATGCCCTGCATTAAACTACGGTGGTAATCGGGGGAATAAATACAGGATAAGTTTTGATTACTAGTATAATCCTTTCGCAGGGTAACTTTCTCAGCACTGTGGAAGTGCACTTAATTTCATTTAATATGTATAACTACACTATGGCACTGCCTTACAATTCAAGTTTCTCACAAAAGTCTACTATAGTTCTTAGTAACAGGACGAGTAAAACTACACTGTGGTACTACATTGAAATTCGTTCTTCCTGCAAACGTCTACTGTGGTAATTATTTGCAGAATGGTTTGGTTGCTGTACCACTTCCTCCCAATGTCAGCCCCTCCCACTCCCCAATCCCGTCTAACAAGACATATGCATCCCCACTCCTATACCTAGATCCTCACTCCCTGTAATTACTTTAAGTACTCTTTTTTCCAGGCACCATAGTGCTTTGGAATTCCATTCCAGTACAACTTATGCAAGCCCCAACCCTGAACCAGTTTAGGCAGGGTGTAACCAAACTTGCACACAATGCTTAACATGATAGACCTGTTTCTTTAAACTGCTTTTATCTGTAAATCCTTCTTGTTTTTAACACTATCAACTGTATTCATGCTTGCAATGCACATCGTGTATTACTTTTATTCTCCTGTCCAATCTACTTTTAAAATTCTTGTACAGGCGCGCAGCTGCACGTAATACTAGTAAAGAGGAGTGATGCAGTATAAAAAGATAAATAGATAAACATTTAGTTAATAGTATGTATTAAAGAGAGGCTTTAAAATATTCGTTTTAGCAGATGCAATTTCTGCATATCTTTGGAAGTTTAAAGTTTATATTAGAGGAAAAAAATAAGTAGAACTAACGAGGAAGGTTGTTGAACATCTGGTTAAACCGTATAGTGCTTCTAGACACATCCCTTTGGCACAGGCGTTCCTTGCCAGCTCAACCCATCTTTGTGGGTCTTTTAATAAGGGCGAAAATTCTTGCCATATGATTTGAAACCACAGAAATTAGTCCGGCAGAAGGATGTTTCGGCATTGATAATGTAATACATGTAATACATTATAATTCCTGGTTTCGGTTAGTACAATGAACAAAGGACAACATATGACACGTCAAATCAAAGATGGAAATATGGTAGCTAGAGTATGGAAGGTTACCGTTCAGGAATTAGGAAACCCAAACAAACGCAGGTAGTTGATACCATTGACAGAGAGTTTGCAGACTCGCATGAAATTATCTCAATGTCAGGGCGAACAAATGCTTGTCAGTTTTGCAGTATGAAGAAACTAAAGACCGCCGGTGGTCTCCGAACACAAACGTCATCATTTGGTTGTAAGCAGTGTAAAGACAATTTACACAGGTATAACAATACTCTTCTTATTAAAAAGTTATATTGATCTAATGAGTAGTTTTAAAGATTTCATGGTATTATTGAGTCATTGCTATGTTACGTGAACGTACTTTCTTTTACTCCATGTATATAAACTGGGTCTGACTCAACAATCGCTCAAATCCAAAAAAATGTACTCAAATTATCGCTCTGGGTTAAATTTCTCGAAATATTTAAGCATGTCAGAAGAGGAAAAGTCTGTTATTGCATTATATATTCGACTGCTTTTAACATATTAATCTTCTTAGTACAGGATAAAATGTTTCTAGAAATCCAGCCCTTAAGTACAAAAGCCAGTTCCAGAGAAGTTGTGCAATAATTGTAGTTGAAAATCAAAATGTCTTGCTTACATAAAAATATTTGTCATCTATTTTCAGGGTTAATCCCCGTGATCTTTTAAATAATACTTTCAGGGAATGCTTTCTTTCGTATCATGCGTCCAGAACTGGGATTGGCTAACTAAAGGACAAGTCCATACAGACCTCCAATCCGAAAACGTCCGTAAAACTTATGGCAAAAAGAGCAAAACTGGAAACTCCAGAAAATCGATTTTAGTATATATAACCATTGCAAATCACTAAATGTTATAATTTGATACGTTTTATTATTGCTCATTATTACTACATTTTAATAAGAAATCCATTCCTTCAATTTAGCTACATAACGGTTGCAAAAAATCACCCAGGAAGGTACATGTTAAAATAGAAACACCCCGTAAAATGCCAACAAAATTATCTTGGAAATCGACGAAGAAGAAATGACTGTCTGACTAGCGGACATTAAGCACAAACTGGAGAAAGAAACAGACAGTGTCTAAGATTAGTGACAACATTACATGGTGTACACATTTTTACTTTGTGTCGTGTGTATATGTACGTTATGTTTTTAGTACGAATGAGAAAGTTTGATTGATTCATCTTTTGATAATTTATTTTCACATGCAATATACTTTTCTAATATGAGCTGTCTCAAGGGAAAAGGGTTTAGAGTTAAAGTTTTGATATTCAAGAAAAACATGTTTCATAAGGTTTGGCTTCTTGTGAATTTTGATACATTGTAATAGGGTATAGAAATAATAATTATACAACCGGGCATATTAAATATAGACACATAACTAACTTAATAAACAGTTCTACCGATGACATGTTTATCACAGTGAATTTTGGACATTTTATCTTTCTATACGTCATTAACAATGCTAATTACACTACCCCCACCCCCTTGCCTTTAGAGGTCTATTCAAAAAGTACATGTATATATATACAAAAAACAGGAATTATTTCATGACTTTTAGTGAACTTTTTGTGTAACATTACATATGCTCTATGTTACCTTTTGCGATGATTTGTAAGTAATGAATGATCCTCATCTGTTATAGCTTTTACAACTTGCTTTCGTTTAAATATAATTTTTTTTTCATTTTCTGTCAAATGTTTTTGTTTGTTTTAATGTTTTACTTTTAGTCTCCTACCCGTTTCTCCGGATCGGAGTATAGGTAGACTGTACATCATAAAATTTAGTCCAAAATACGTTGTTCAGGTTGTGTAGCATTTGATATATGATTCTTCTTACTCATACCGGTTCATAGGAGATTGCCTGTACTGTAGTGTTTTCATTCAGTTGTTAATTTTATTGTTTTATCTTATTATTTTCTGTTATAAAAATGTTTTTGTTGCATTTTACTTTTAGTCGCCTACCAGTTATGTCAGCGGATCGGACCATGTAAACGCGTCAACTATACGTTATTAAGGTTCATTTAAATTTATTCATATTCATAATCTGTTTTGTGGTGTATACGATGCAAGTGCCAAAACAAAACTCAAAAATGTCGAATGACACTTCGTGGTAAAACTTATAATAGTTGCTAAAAGTGTCTTTTTCTTAGTTTGTTATGTCTTACTGACTTTCAAACAGATTTTAAAATAACTTAATTTATTAATAGCATTATATCTAAATTAGAGCGTATCCCAGTTGCGAGCTGTATTCCGTTGATACTTCTCTTTAAAGTCACAATTAAGGTATCAATTGTTTAATCATATAATGAAGAATTATAAGGTCTCATTTCACCGAAAGCACATTCATGTACGGTTTTGGAAACAGATCATTTTAGAGTCTGTTTTTGTTTGAATTTACGGCCATTTTCAACATTATTCCAGTTATATCAGGCAGCCAGTTCAACTAACCATCGTTCCTGGAAAAGACCAGGACTAGACGCAAAAGTCCGTAAGCAACTGCCTACTTTCTCACATAAAAAATCCTAGTCGGTAGCACAGCTCGAACCTGCGACCCTCCGTCAGTGAGAGGATTCAGAGATTACAAGTGCACGAATGTATCTCCTTACATTACGGACTCAGACTATAAATTAATATAATGAGTATACAAAGGCACATGTGAAACACTGAATACTATAAAGCATTCCGAAGTATCCTCGCATTATAATGCATAATGCATGGAGCTCAAAGTCAAAATTACCATTGTGTACTTTGGGATAATTTAAATGCATTCTTACCTAAAGTTTGAGTTTTAAATTTGAAAAGGAAAATACTTCCATAGTGGATATATTTACACACGTCTAGTATGCAAATGGAAGAAGCGATGTGTGCATATGTATTACCGTTGCAGCGTAAAAACGATGAAGCGTTCTGTAGAGAATTACCACAGTGTATATATGTATGTTCCATGTGCAATAACAATTTAAGATATTACTGCTGTAGTGTATAAATGTACACTATTTCTGATTACCACAGTGAAATTTTGTATTTCATGGAAAAAAGTTCAGATCTACCGTTGTGCCACAGTGAAAGTAACTGGTGAAATGTCTACAAAACGCATCTGTGGCAGACCCGTGGTTTTCAGACTTCTAGAATGCCGGAGCCGCATAATGCAGACGTAGTAAAATAGCTTTAAATACCGTAGCGTAAAAATGAGTAATTAATTAAGTTTTAAAAACTGAGTTCGGTAATTACCGCGGCGAGCAACCATCAAAACTAAAGAGTATTTTTGGAGAGTAATGATCCTTTAATCTTCTGAAAAGGATTTTCTTATCAACAAATTGCGATAACAATGATTTTAGAACATTATTGCGCACGAGACGTTTGGTTTTGTTTTTAAATTTTATGGAGACCTGTAATTTGTTGCGTAATATAATTTAGTATGTCATATGAATGATTTAACTTATTAGTTTAACTGATTTTATACCGTTTTGTTAATAACATAAATGAAAGTTTACACTTCAGATCAAATTCTGCAATAAATAAAAAGCATTCAAATTCCCCCCAGATACAAAGAAAAATTAAAAAATTCCGGTAGTCCTACGCTGTACGATGTCGGTAATCTGGACCCTCGTTTTAATGGTACGTTTTAGGCGTCTGTGGTAGTCAGTCGGTGTATGATAGCGGTAATAGCGACCCCCGTTTTTATGGTACGTATTAGTCTGCTACGGTAGCCGAAAGGATATACTGCGATTTATTTCGAATTTCTACATACCAACTTTCATTTTCCAATAAAATGAAATAGTTTCTGTGCTTTTTAAAAGAAATTAAAATGTTTACTTTCCTTAGTATTGGACCTTTAAGTCCCTAGTGATGCTATTGCCGCTGATCGTTCCAAGGTAGCGCCCTTCGGTTTTTGATTATTTTTGTGCATTTTTTTTTTATGTTCACGATGTCTTAGCATTATGTTTTACTTTGTCTATAGCGTGTATACCTTGACAATGGGCACATCGATAATGCATTGCTGTGATTTAGGTTTGAGGTGAATGAGCCTTTTCTGATTGGATCTTCATTTTCAGTATTTGCGATCTTAGATCTTGGTAAACCCAATATAATTTGTAATTAGTCTCCTATTGGTTGAAAACAAGTCTCGGGGACTATAGGATTGCTTTTTTCCGTCCGTCCGTCATTCCGTCCGCCCTTCCTTTCATCTGCACCTTCGTTTCCGATCCATATCACTGTCATCCATCAAGGGATTTTAATATTGCTTGGCACAAATGTTCCGATAATGAGACAAGGTGTAAGGTGCAAAACCAAGACTCCTAGCTCGAAGGCCAATGTCACATTTGGAGGTCAAATGTCAACGAGGCTTTTTTCCTGTCAGTTATGTAACTCAACCATCCATCAAGGGATTTTTTATACTAAGTGTTGCTAGACACAAATGTTTCTGATAATAAGACGATGTGTCTTGCACAACTTTCAGATCTCTGGCTTAAAGGTCAAGGTCACACTTTGAGGCCAAAGGTTAACATGGTACTAACAGGGTCTTTATCGTAGCCAGTTCAGAAATCTGGTATCCGTTGAGGGATTATAATATTTCTTGACACAAATGTTTTCTATAATCAGACGACGTTTTCTACGCAACATCTAGACCCTTAGCTCAAAGGTCAATGTCACACTTAGAGGTCAATGGTCAGTAGGTTTTTTGCCTTCCCGGTCCATAACTCAACTATCCAAAGATTTAAATGTTTCTTGGCAAATATTTCCCCCATAACAAGACAATGTGTCATGCACAACACTCAGACCTAAGACACACTTTGAGGTCATAGGTTAACATGGTATCAACAGAGTCTGTTTCGTATCCGGTCAATAACTTTGCCATCCATTGAGAGATTAGTATATCAATTGGCGTAAATGTTTCCAGTGATGAGACAATGTGTCACGCGCAAACCCCAGATACCTAGCTTATAGTTACAAAAGAAATCCAGAAAGAACATACAGTGTACCAATTAAAAAAAGAAAAACCATAAATTTCAAAGAAGAAATCTGGGTAATGTGGATTAACAGAACATATGACCTTTAAATGTAAGTTCATATTTTGATTTGGTCTGCTACAGCATGGCAATTGTTTACATCTGTTGGTGAATCATTGATAAGCAAACTATTTTTAGTTAATTGACATCACAGTGTAGCGTTGCTATTTGACAGGCTCCTCCTACAAAATTTACTACCAGGGCAGTAAAAGTTGGGGTTTTAAATATCAAGATCACAAATGAAGGTCAAAAGTTAATAAGATTTTTTCTTCTGTCCTATCCATACCTCTGTCATCTATCAAGGAGTTTGAACATCACTTAAATGTTCCCATTAAAATGAGATGTGTAATGCGCAACACCCAGACCCCTAACTCAAAGGTCAAGCTCACACTTAGAAGTTAAAAGTCTATAGTTTGTATCTGTATGGTCTATAACTCTGTCATCCATCAAGGGATGCACAATAATGAGATCATTAGTTCAAAGGTCAAAGCCACGCATTGATGTTTCCTGCAGTCTGTAATATATTAAAGGTCATTTTTCTTGTCATGTCTGTAACTTTTTCGTTCATGTATGGGTATTTAGATATTCAATATTAACAAACTCATGTGTAATATGAACCCAATTGAAAAAAAATACTACTGTATATTCTTCACAATTGCTTTCCTTCGATATGTTACATTTTTCTCTTATTTTTTCACCAGTGTTATTAAAAGATTTTTTTTATATATTTATAGATGTAAAGAGGAAATTTGCAACAGTAGACTTTTGTATATGTAGATTTAAATGCAAACATTTTGTGTTATAACATAGTGTGTGTATAGCACAATTTTGTATATACATTGTACATCGATCATTAAGTTATACTGCAGCTGAGATCATTTTTGTAGAGTCATTTTACATCATGTTATATTGAAGAAGAATATTTTGATATACATGTAGACCAAGTTTAATCAAAATAAATTGAAATATTCTGTTGATCTGACAAACCGTGAAATTAATAATTTACATAATTTAATAACTACGTTTGCAATTTCTTACGTAAATGTAAAAAAGTGTCTTTTACAAATAGGGCGTTAGTGGGAGAAAGAATATTACGTTATCGTCAGACATTCAATTAAAAGCATTCTTTATTTTATTTTATTTCATTATTATTTTTTTCTTTTTGAAGTTTTGGAAAATAGATTTAAAAGATGATAAAACATTTTCACATACAAACAACGATCAATAAAACGTTTAAATTTTGACGACTCATTTTTATGCGTTTATAAAAGTTATGTCTTATTAAAGATACCTGAAACTTAAAATTATGAAAAACGATTAAATAACTAATGATGGGTACTATGAATAACATTTCTGACGGAATACAATATATGTACTAATACTAAAGTCTGCATTCGATCATTTTAAGCATGTTGTTTAAGCTTTTCTGAAACTTCTTATTTAATCGCCACGTAGTTCCACTTGCAGATATGCCTTGATAAATAAATATGTAATCCTCGTTATAACTGGATTCTTGTGGGAAGCACATATTTGACTGTGAAATAGTTGTCAAATACATGCATATTGAGTGACATCAAAAATAAAATAAACTGAGGTACACTGTTATTTAAAACTAAAAAACTAAGTGTAGGCAAGAGTGACTGTGTCTGTTTGATATATACCCGAGCGAAAGTATGTTCATGTGACAAAAATGTAATCATTCAAACTGTTCCACGGAGCTTATAGTAATTAGGATTTTACTATTAACGGCTATTTTCCTAAGAGTATTTTTTGTACCGCCGGCACTTATTTAAATTTTTGCGAAGTGTGGACATACTGACGAAACATCCTAGCAGAATCTTTCTGGAAAAAAAAACAACAAACAACAACAGCATATTGAAAGTTATATTAGATTATATTTTATTGCTGCATAACAATATCACAATATCATATTTACATCTAAAACATTACAATAAAATACTGACACTGGTCAAAAATTGCACTATCAAGCTAGTTAAGTTAAAATTATCACAATCAAATTATCACAGATACATCAATCCAGTCCTATTACATTTTTCACTGATTTATACTAAATTTTCAATGAATTGTTATGCAAAGGATAGCCCATAAAGTCATAAGACTTATTTCCAATGGGGTCCTTGTGCAAAAAATACAAAAAAGTACAACAAAACTGGTCAAAGGACAAGGTCAAGAATGGCGGCATATTTAGAAAGTATACGAAGTGAGGCAATGAGTTTAGGACTGCATTGATAATACTATAAAACATTAAAATAAAATCTCTAAGACTAAAAACATGTAGTTTACTAATTATTGATCTGAACTATACAATCCCGGGAAATATTTTTTTTACCTCAAATTTAAATTTATGATATCTTTTATAGGATTTTATGACTTCAGGAAGATTATTCCATATATTTATACTATTAAAGTAAAATGTTGCTGCTGATGTAGAATTCACCATAGAAATTGAAAGCACTATTTCTGGCCTTGTATGAATGCAGATCAGCAAACCCTATTAAAATTTTCTGACAGATATGATGGACATTTTCCATGCACAATCTTGTGAACAATCTTAAGAATGCCCAAGTTCTTAAAATCTGAATTTAAAAGAGACGTTCTAGGCGAATAATTTAAATAAATCTGACAACTTTATTCTGGGTTGTTTGCAGCCTAGTTCTGAGCTTCTTGTTAGTACCATTGTACCATGCTGAACAGGCATAATCAAACTGACATTGAAATAATGAATTACATTATGTTTTTCTCATACTTTAATTTAGCACTTTGCTTTGTCTATAAAGAAATTTCAATCGACTGTTTACTTTCTTTATAATGTCATTTATACAAGTTTCATCAGAAAGATCACTGTCTAATGCATGTCCTAAATACTTTACAGATTTTTGGGACTTGATTACTTTATCATAACAATTTACATTAAATTCATCTACCTTTTTTAGTTTTCTTTAAATAAAATACATTCTGTTTTCCCAAGATGTAAAGACAATTTATTATCTACAAGCCATTTACTACATGGTTCTAATTCCTTACCTAATTTGCACTTGATACTTGATATATTTCTATGTGAGTAGATAATAGCACTGCCATCAGCATATAATAAAAGTTTACAGTCTTTGCTAATACTAATAGGCAAACACCACAGACAATATTTTCTTGACTAAAAAAGTATCATTTACATGTACCATTTGTTTCCTGTTAGACAGATAAGACTCGAACCAAATAGTTAACATGTTGAATAGGAAGAGTTGACAGTTATGTGAGATAAAATGGTATTTAAGTAGATCTATGGAATAATGTTTACTATATATATAGTGATTAAATTACACAATCAACTACAAAATATCAATTTCTTTAACTGGTAAAAAATCGAAAACTCGGCTTGATATTATCTGACAAAAATATTTATTGCCTAAGATTTCTTTATCAAAGACGATCTAATTTTCTAATTTCTTTGATACAGCCAAGGTGCAGTTATCTATCTCTTCATCACATAGGTGGTTAGTGTTGCGGTTTCGTAAATTTTACTAATCATGTTATAGTTAATTTATTTATTATTATATTTATTGAATTTAAAGGTAGATGTCTATGATAACCGGGGCGTTTTTAATATGCATGATGAATATTTAGATATTTGCCAACAATATGCATGTCGTCATTATTCCTTCATTTTTTTGTTTTGTTGTTGTTTCTTTTTTTGTTTGTTATAATATTGCTTTAAAATCCAGATTTATTTGCTTTCCGGTATTATGTAAATTTTCAGGGAACAACATCATGACAGGCTGTTAGGTTGTAAAAAATGAAGTTGTTGATTCAGTGAAAATTACGTCATTAATTTTAAACTACATCACTAGTTGAACTTAACAGAGCTATAAGATATAAACATATATGTCATTTGTTTCTGTTGAATGCAATATGGTTCTTTTTATTTCTTGTTCATTTATCTAAACTTGTAGTTATTTTATAGAAATGATGTAACTTTTTATGATATTACAAAGTGTTAATTTTCGACATTTACTTGTTGAAACTTTTGACCAATTGTTGCATGTTGCTGTGTGACAGGTATAATGTATACAATAAGATCTGTTAGTGGTAAGGCACGTCACAAGTAAATAAGAACAGGCAGAAAAAATCCGTATTGTATCTTTTGTATTGTATATTGCCGGACTACTTTTATTTAAAATGCATGACCTGACACAGTTAGTGCACACAAAAACTACACTCAGTTAAAATGACTTAACAAAACAACAAACAAAAAGGTGCATGGATGTATATAATTGGCGCGTAGCTCGTAGATTGTTGACCTGGGTTGTAGATCGTAGATCAAACATCTAAATTACATTAAAAATATGTTGATCTGGGTCGTACATCGTAGATCAACTATCTAAATTACAGTGAAAATTGGTTGACCTGGGTCGTAGATCGTAGATCAACCATCTAAATTACTTTAAAAATATGTTGATCTGGGTCGTACATCGTAGATCAACTATCTAAATTACAGTGAAAATTGGTTGACCTGGGTCGTAGATCGTAGATCAACCGTCTGAAATGCGTTCAGAACTGTTTGGCCTGCATTTTACTATCATGAATCTGCCTTCAAAAAAACAATTTCCGTCCATTCATCCTTTCAAAAATTATCGAACGGACATTAACAATTTTTACTGAAATTTGCGTAGAATAGGGACCATTCATAACTCGGCAAAACTTAGATGGTGCACGCATCCGCCAACAGGCATGATGATTGCAGTATACCCTAGTATAGCCCGTCCTAAACTTTATTTACGGATATATAACAAGTGTCATGAAGGCCTTGGGTCGCTCACCTGACCTTGAATGCTATAAATAAGTTAACATGCAAGGATGTTAGAGCCAAGTTTCATATACTTCTTTCCAGTCATTCGTGAAAGTAGAGTGTTCACAAGGCTTTTCTATCATAATAAATTATTTGACCTAGGACGTAGATAAAGATCCAAGACAACCTAGTGTCGAACTTTTCTCGATTTTGTAAACCAGATTTCATGTAGATCAGACAGAAATTATAGCCCATTTAGTGTTGACAAAGGAGTTCCATAATTTCAGCGAGTGACCTAGGGTTTTTTTTACCTAGGATGACCTATTTTTGGTCTTGACCTAAACTTCATAAAGAGAAATTATCTCACCAGATTCATGAAGATCAGGTAGAAAGAGAGGCAACTGAGTGTTAAATGTTTTTCTGGCCTTTGGCCTTATGCTTTTAATCATCACCTAGAGTTTGTAAAGAGAGTGGTCTCATGTAATTCAGGTAGAAAACGTGGCATCTTAAAAAGCTTTCTCTATGATTTAACTTATTTTTTTATATCCAAGATGACCCTGTATATCAAATATTCGTCCGGGATTTTACAGAGGCAATCACTCTGATTAAGTTTCATAATGTTTGGGTGAAAATCGTGACATCTAGCGTGTTGAAAGTAAAATTGTTGACGGCGCACGATGAAAAACGGCGACATAAGACAGACACATATGACATAACCCGTGTTGGTTTCGGTCCTTTGGGAGCTCGGTGTCTTTTCAATGTATATGTACAACAGAAATCCACATAATGTGGTGCTAGAGGTTGTTAAGGGTCCTCACATTTCATTATTTCTCAGCAGTCGACTTAATCAAACAAATTACACGAGCTGCCGCAGGAGACAGGGCGCTCGATTATTTCGATGCTGGACAGTAAAATTTGGCACATCAGGGGAAGCTGGAAATGTCACTGGAGTGTTTAATGACTCCTATGAGGATGAAGACTTTGGACAATAGTTAAAGCCTGTGCCAACTAATGTATTAAGTAATAACAGAGATAAAGGTAAAGTGTACAAAAACATTAACTAAGTCCATGTATAAAAGGGGGTGCATAATTTATGGAAATGTTTGCAAATGTAATACGGCATATCATATCATGTGGCTAATAAAGTCGAACAACTATTTAAAACCTGTGATAGAAACAAAAAGCATCTCAACTTGAACCTGAAATTCTAAGTAGAAGTGGGGCATAATTCATAATATATTGGTGCCAGAGTTATGGACCATGTGTCATATGATGTAGGTGATGATGTAGAACAAACTCTTTACGTTTGAATCAAATTCATTTGGTAACAACAGAGGTATGGTGAAAAAGCATTAAAATTAAACTGAAATTCAAAGTGAAAAAGGGAATATATAATTCATGAAATATTTGCACAAGTTATGGACCTTGTGTCATTTGATGATGACGATGATGTTGGAGAACTATTTTAAGTTTGAATCAAATCCATAAAGTAATAACAAAGATATAGTAATTCAAGAAATACTGGTGCAAGATTTATGGCCTTTGTGTCATATGATGTGTTTGAAGCAAACAGAGATACAGTGAAAGTGCATCAAAATTTAAACCCGATATTTTAGATAAAAAGGGGGATAATTCATAAAATACTTGTGTCAGAGTTATGGCCCTTGTGTCCTAACATTATACTGTCTCTTAGTAACATGTGAAACAAGTTTGAATCAAATACCTTCTGTAACAACAGAGATATATTGAAAATGCATCAAAATTTACCTAAAATTCTATGTAAAAAGGGGACATAATTCATAACAAATTGGTTCAAAGTATACCAAATGGGTGATATGTGAAACATAATTGATACCGAGGGATGAAGTGTACACTAGAAAAAGGGATATCTGAAATTGGTGCCAGAGGTATGTACCTTGTGCCATATGATATGGATGATGATGAGGAATAACTCTAGCAAGTCCATCAAGTAATTACAGAGATAAAGAGAGTGCATCTGAACTTTAACCTTGATGTGCATGCGGAATGGATTTCGCTATGAAAATCTCATGTTTCACTTAAACATTAGAATAATTAACTGATGAGGATTGTAGGGTACGTTCTGTGTAAACCAAAAATATGTTTAAAGTCGCTCTAGTTACTAAGTAAACACCTAGTTTTTTGCAATTTTGATTAAGCCATGTCCGTAACTTGCAAGTATTTAACTTCATAGATTACACCTCCTTATCTCCATAGAGCGCAGGTGTACGGATCGCAGGGTCGTGAGTTTGATCCCCAGGTGGAGCATATGTTCTCTGTGACGATATGATAAAAGACAGTATGTTTGAAATTCATTTGTCCTCCACATGATTCATGTGGAGAAGTTGGTAGTTACATGCAGAGAACAGGTTTGTACTGGTACAGAATCCAGGAACACTGGTTAGGTTAACTGCCAGCAGTTACAATTGAAAAACAGCATTAAACCTAAAGAAACAAACAAACAAATATACTTAAAGGCAGGGACAATAAACACATTTAATTGTTCTGTGTTTTATTTCACAATAACAGATCACACATATCTATTTTCAATATACAACGATATACAACAGTAGTTCAAAAGTTTCAACAAGTAAAAATGTAGAAAATTAACATTTTGTAATTATTATAAAAAGAAAGATCATTTTTATAAAATAACTTCAAGTTTAAATAAATAAGAAATAAAAAAAATCATATTGCATTCAACAGAAACAAATAATATGAGCTGTGCCATGAGAAAACCAACATAGTGGCTTTGCAACCAGCATGGATCCAGACCAGCCTGCGCATCCGCGCAGTCTGGTCAGGATCCATGCTGTTTGCTAGTAGTTTCTCCAATTCCAATAGGCTTTAAAAGCGAACAGCATGGAGCCTGACCAGACTGCGCAGATGCGCAGGCTGGTCTGGATCCATGCTGGTCGCAAACCCACTATGTTGGTTTTCTCATGGCACGGCTCATATATAGGTATATATCTCGCAGATCTTTTATGTTCAACTGGAGATGTAGTCTTTCACAACAAATACTAAATTACTGACGTAACTTTCATTGAAAAAACAACAGTCATTTCATTTTTTTACAACATAGAAGTCATGATGGTGTTCCCTGAAAAATAAGTTTCAAAAACACTGGAAATCAAATAAATCTGGATTTCTATAAAATACTGTAACAAAGAGAGCGGTGGTCTAGCGGATAATTGCCCGCCGCTCAATCCTGGGGGTCGTGGGTTCGAGCCCCACTGGGGTCATGACCAATACTTCTCATATGACACCAGTACTGGTTTTTCCAGGAAGCAGACTCGAGAGTGGCTACAATAAGCTTGAAGCTTTCATCACAATCGAGCTAAAACAAATTAGTATAAACTAAAATGTGGAGAAATATGACATATTGTTGCCAAATATTTAAACGTTCACCATGCATGTTGGAACAGCTCCAGTCAAAGACATCTCTTTTGAGTTCATTAAATGTGATAAATTAATCACCTATAACAGGACTAATATTTTTATCATACCGGAACACTAAGCATTCATGTGATGAACAGATAAATGCACCTTTGCTGTAGGGAGGAAATTACAAAATTAGATTGTTTTTGATAAAAACATTTTAGGCAATAAAATGCAATTATGAGTGATAATAAATACCTCACATAAATCAAAAGATCAGTTTCTTGTCCTCTTTTTTGTAAAATCACTGTGTGATCAATAAATATCAAACTCATGATTCAGATATTTATTAAACATTACAAAGCATATTTTGAATATACTGCTCACTGTTTAAAGTGCTAAACAAAAAGTCGCGCATTTGATTAAGAATACAAAGTAAAAGTGTTTAAACTAGAATAGAGTTTGATACTTTTCACATGTTGATATGAAAACTTCAAAGGAAATCAACTAATTTGTATAAATATACCAGTTGATAAAAATGACTTATGTTACTCATTTTCCTGATTTTGTATAAATTCTTAATCAAATTCATTTGCTTATATTACACTACTTTCCTAATAAGTAGCATCAATTACATTTATATTCAAAACACCTAAAGCTGCTTTAAATTTCCTTCTTATATCCTTCAAGACATTTTTTTCTGATTATTTAACACTATACACACTTTCCTATCAACAGGCCGTTCCGCACTTAGGGCAATTTAAAGGCAATTTTAAACAAACACTAGGGCTAAAATAAGAAATTTGTTACAATTTCTTAGATATTTTCAGGCTAAAATTAAGAAATTTTTACTGTAAAATATAGACCTTCTGTCATCCAGTCACAGCCAATAACACACTGAACTCATGGAACCACTGGTCAGTTGTCTATAACTGGATAAAACTGCTTGCACTGAAGATCTAATAAAACCACATTTAAACATATTTAGCATTATGTACTTCCCAAACTTCAATTTTATATTGAAAGACTGGAATTTAGGGGAAAAAAGTATGGCATTTTTAGGAATTTGCTCTGATTTTTCATTTTTTCTAGCAATTTTAGCCAAATTTTAGGGATGCTGGACAGTCTGTATCAAATTTAGACTTTACATTATGTTGTATTATTATTATATTCTATTATTATATTAATATACAGTCAATTAATATACTCCTTAATTATTAAGTGTCAAAAGCCATATTCAGTTCACTAGAACCAATCGTTTTTAAAACACCAGGTATGCAGAGTGGACAACTTACTAACACACAAAATTATCCAGTCAAGAGGTAATAACTCTGCTTTAATTTCTTCCATTTGAACCAAGGCAAAACCTGATCAGAAAATGCTCGTTATATATATAAACATAAAAATTCAATCACTGTGACAAGGTGTGAATAGACCAGCAGACAGAGACATAATATCAAACATCCAGTTTTTTTAAACAAGCATGTAACATGCTAATAAGGCAGTCTTAAAGACAGCTATATCCCCCGCCACTGTTATGGATAGTGAAAGGGTTGATGGTATTGGGACGCATTGACGTTGTTAAGTATATTTTATAGTCCTCAAACCTTTGACCTTGAGTTTTGACCTTGACCTTGAGCCAACATGGCAGATTCATGAGTTCTGCACATCGTCTTGATGAGGTGATCATTTGACCCAAGTTTCATGAAAATCCTTTTAGGGGTTTAGGAGATACAGAGCCAACAAAAATGGAAGGCTCAAACCTTTGACCTGGAGTTGTGACCTTGAACTTGAGCTGAAATGGCTGACTCATGAGTTCTGCACATCGTCTTGATGAAATGATCATTTGACCGAAGTTTCATGAAAATCCTTCAAGGGGTTTAAGTTATATGGAGCAGACACAATTGTTACGGACGGACGTACAGACGGAAGGACGGCCGGACAGAGGGAGACCATTCCTATACAGTAACCCCCCACCACTCATGGCGGGGGATTAACAAATTAATCAGTTTTAATCTATCAAAATCTGAATCACAATTCAGATCAAGTATATCTGCTAGAACTGCTTATATTGTTTTGATTCAGTTATACAGAGACATTCGGGACATTTTTGATTAACAAATAACAAAAAAATAACAAAACCAGCAATATTATTTATACAGCAGCAATATAAATCAACATATCAGCCTTTTAATGTAAGTTCTATGCATATCTGTTTAACAAGGGTTCTGTAAATCGGGACAATATACGCCCACAGGTCACCTCATGATGCCAAAGACTTGTGTGGAGTTTGAAAGCATTCAACAAGGTAGTTTTCTGAGAAACCTGTTTACATGTAAAACTTTGACAAAAAATTTTAAGTCAGAAGTGGTATGCATAATAGCTATAAAACATGTCATCTGATAATGTGAAGTTTGAAAGCATTTGGCCTACTGCTGAACTTTCTTTGATGCAGACATCCACAGGATGGTGACAACAAAAGCTTTATCTAAAAAATTTCAAATAGAAAATGCATCAGACTAACTCAAACGTGTATTTTAAAAGCCTTTGTTAATGACCTAACAGTATCCTTTTTATACTTTTACGGTATGGACAGTGTTTGTCACAAACAATAAATATATTAATTACACACACACATCTGAATACACTATATTATATAAATTAAAACATTCTGGCTCAGCCAGACTGTAGTAATGAAACATATATAACAAACAAATATATAACAAACAAATAAAAACAAAATGTTAAAATAGGTGAGAAAAATAAATAATTAAATCTGATTAGAAAAAACAAAATCAGCAAAATTATGATCTAAATTCGACAGCAATATTATTGGCAAGTGACACAAATGATGTCAGGAGAGCATATAAAACATTTTCAATAACAACAACTTATAATATACAATATATCTTTTTTCCTCTACCAATCAGTGCTTCACATTCATACCATGTGACTGTCCAGTATGTTTCCATTCTGAATACAACAGATTCTTTATTGGATGTTGTGACAACTTTGATTAAAATCTCAAACTGTTAATGGTTGAAGTCATTCACAATTAAAAATATTGGCACGAATATCAACATCAATGAATGATTTGACGTGATATTTCTGTACATTTTTAAAAGACGGAATCGTGTCCATCTGATTATTTCACCTCTATACATCACCTCTCGTCAAAAAATGATGAGCTTAACAACATCTGTAAACAAGAGATCACAGAGTGATCTTGGCGCCCACCAATGTGCCATTTTTGAGTGTTCCAAATTTCAAGACTTATTGACTAGCTCAAGGTCAAATTTCATTTCCGTACACAACACAAATCTATGCATGTGGTCCAAATTTGAAGCCTGTACCTTCAAAAATGTGAAAGTAGGTCACCAGGTCAATGTCAAGGTCAAAGTTTGTTTCGGTACACTTAACTATGCATGTGGTCCTAAATTTGAAGCCTGTAGCTACAGAAATGTGAAAGTAGGTCACTAGGTCAATCTTAAGGTCAAAGTTCATTTTGGTACACAAAACTATGCAAGTTGTCCAAATTTGAAGGCTGTAGCTTGAGAAATGTAAAAGTAGGTCACTAGGTCAAAATCAAGGTCAAATTTTACTTCGTAATACAAAACTATGCATGTGGTCCAAATTTGAAGCCTGTACCTTCAAAAATGTGAAATAGGTCACTAGGTCAATGTAAAGGTCAAAGTTTGTTTCGGTACACAAAACTATGCATGTGGTCCAAATTTGAAGGCTGTAGCTTGAGAAATGTAAAAGTAGGTCACTGGGTCAAAATCAAGGTCAAATTTTATTTCGGAATACAAAACTATGCAAGTGGTCCAAATTTGAAGCCTGTACCTTAAAAATGTGAAAGTAGGTCACTAGGTCAATGTAAAGGTCAAAGGTCATTTCAGTACACAAAACTATGCAAGTGGTCCAAATTTGAAGGCTGTAGCTTGAGAAATGTAAAAGTAGGTCACTAGGTCAAAATCAAGGTCAAATTTTATTTCAGAATACAAAACTATGCATGTAGTCCAAATTTGAAGCCTGTACCTTCAAAAATGTGAAAGTAGGTCACTAGGTCAATGTCAAGGTCAAAGTTTTTTTCGGTACACAAAACTATGCATGTAGTCCAAATTTGAAGGCTGTAGCTTGAGAAATGTGAAAGTAGGTCACCAGGTCAAAATCAATGTCAAATTTCATTTTGAAACACGAAACTATGCATATGGTCCAAATTTGATGCCTGTACCTTCAAAAATGTGAAAGTAGGTCACTAGGTCAAAATAAAGGTCGAAGTTTTTTCCAGTGCACAAAATTATGCATGTGGTCCAAATTTGAAGGCTGTAGCTACAGAAATGTGAAAGTAGGTCACTAGGTCAAAATCAAGGTCAACTCATGTCAAAGTTCATCTTGCCACTCAAAAATATACATGTGGTCCAAGTTTGAATGTTGTAGTTACTGACAAGAACATTTTTCCCTATATAAGTCTATATGAACCATGTGACCCCCGGGGCAGGGCCATATTTAACCCTAGGAGGGTAATTTGAACAAACTTGGTAGAGAACTACTAGATGATGCTACATTACAAGCATCAAAGCCCTAGGCTTTGTGGTTTGGACAAGAAGATTTTCAAAGTTTTTCCCTATATAAATCTATATAAATTATAGAAATAAACAAAGGGCCATAACTCACTCATAAATTGTTGAACCAGTCTGATTTTCAGGGGGACACAACTAGGGTACCAATACATCATTCTGACAAAGTTTGGTTAAAATCCCCCCAGTAGTTTCCGAGGAGATGCGATAACGAGAAATTGTTAACGGACGGACGGACCACGGACGCAGAGTGATTTTAATAGCCCACCATCTGATGATGGTGGGCTAAAAAATCTACAAGATATGAAGTTAAAAATTTTGATTGAATATCCTTCTCTTGAAAGATCATTATAAACAACAATCATCTTTGACATATGGTGCCTGAGTTAACAGTTCAACTGACCTGACAATACATGTATATAGACACAATGGAATTACTAAACAGTTTCAGCATATTCTGAATACAACAAACACCTGTTTAAGTGCATCAATATTTTACGGAGTAAAAAAAGCAACACATTTATAAATTCAAGAGGGCCTTAAAGGCCATAAGTCGCATCTCGACCTTGATCTTCTGACCTTGAGTCTAGCAAAGTTTGGTGAAGATCCATATAGTGACTCACTAGAAAAAGGCATTTGAAGGTTTCCTTTTTTTTGGCTATAGTGGCCTAAAAAGCAGGCTAGTAGAAAAATCTGAACAATGTAGAGAGATGCTTCTCACCAAGTTTAGGGCACATCTATGAAGCAGTTCATGAAATGATGTAATTTCAAGGTTAAAAGTCAGTTCAAGTTTCTGTCTACCTTTAGCTCTAGTAGACACTTAGAACAGTCATGTGAACCATTTCAGTAAACTTGAAAAAGGTTCATATAATGCTGAAGACAAAAGTTTTATAAAGGTCTATCAAGCAGTTCATGCGAATAAAGTTTTTTCTATTTTTAGCTCTTGCAGTCCCTAAATACAGTCGAGTGGAACCTTTGGAAAAAACTTCAGAGGTACATGCCAAATAACGTTTGTTGTAATTCTGATCAGCAGTTTCAGTAGTAAATGCTTATGTTGACAATTTCATGCAGGATGTCAGAAAAGTGTTGACCTACACCAGACCATCCACCTATACTAATAGCTCATCCTGAACTTTTCATCCAAATGAGCTAAAAACTGTCATAAAACATGCATCTGTTTAGGTACATCAATCTGGAAATTCACTGAGATCAATAAAGTAAGTTTCTACAGCAAAAACATTGGTCCATGCAACTTATCACATAACTTATTCATTTCTTTGGCAACATATGTTTACTATTTCTTTCATATTTCAATATTTACTTTATCTACTGATATCTATGTAGTATGTTCCACTGGCACATGGTCTTCAAGGGAAAACTTAACCTTTACCCTGCTATATTTCTAAAATGGACTGGTCCATCATTCAATTCGGGCATTACCACGTATTATTCAAAGGGGTGTTCACTGAAAATTTACTGACTGAATAGTGAACAGTGCAGGCTGATCTTGGTCTGCACTGGTCGCAAAGACAGAATTATTTGCCGCCAGCAAGCTAAAGGTATAAAACATTTAATTTAGTGATCAAAATGCAAAGCTGCCTTCATAAATGGAGTGCCCAAACATACAACTCAAGGTCATGTTTAGCATCTGTATCTACAGACACAACAACAAGGAAATGATAACAACAAATAATATGGCCTCATAAAAGTAAATGAAACATTTTCACAGGACTTATCATAACTTAGATTAAATTTTGATTTTCAATATTATGAATACCTGACTGGTAAAACACCAATGTACCACTAATCAATTCAACTTTGAAACATGAATACAAAAGTTTTTTTATCTACATAGTAGCAAACATGAAAACAGAACAAGAGGGTCATGATGACCCTATATCGCTCACCTGTTAAACTTAGCCTTGGAATCATCAAGATAAACATTCTGACCAAGTTTCATGAAGACAGGGTCATAAATGTGGCCTCGAGGGTGTTAACAAGCTTTTCCTTTGATTCGACCTGGTGACCTAGTTTTTGACCCCACATGACCCAGTTCAAACTTGTTCTAGTGATCATCAAGATAAACATTCTGTGCAAGTTTGTATCAAATCAAAGCATAAATGAAACCTCTATATGGCTGAACGGGCCAAAACAGAAAATTTTGCGCCTTTCAGGGGCAGTAACTGTAGAACCCATGATGGAATCTAGCCGGTTTTCGAAAGGAACCGAGATCTTATTCTGACTCAAGTCGTGTGCAAATGTAGTTAAAATCGAATGTAAAATGTCACTTCTATCATGTTCACGAGGTAAAAATTAACAAAGTTTGGCTTTTTCAGGGGTCAATCTGGGGCCGTAACTCCGGAACCTATGACTGGATCTTAAGGATTCCTCATGGAATCCAAGATCTATCGTTGTTAAAGATATTTTGCAAGTTTGTATCAAATCAAACCATAAATGAAGTCTCTATATGGCTGCAAAAGCCAAAATAGCAAATTTTAGCCATTTAAGGGGCCATTACTCTGGAACCCATGAAGGATCTGGCCAGCTTTCGAAAGGAACCGAGATATTATGCCAGTACAAGTTGTGTGCAAGTTTAATTAAAATTGATTGCAAAATGTGGTCTCTATCGTGTTCACAAGAAATTATGAACGGACGACGGTTGGACGATCATAAAAGCTCACCTTGTCACTACGTGACAGGTGAGCTAAAAAACAATGTGTACATAAAGTTTTTCTAAAAATAATGATAAAAAATTGCTATATAAATGAGAAATGAGTAAATGAAAAATTCAAATATATTAATTTATGATACTAGAAAAATTACATCATATCCTGTGCATAAAAACTTGCACTTTGCTTATTCTCTTTCTAATATATATAATATCAATTCAGTGTTGTTTTTTTCTTTTTGCTATTTTTTTACAGCCGGATATAGGCTGTTTCCCCTAGTCTATAATATCTCCTAAAATTGTTGTATTTTCCTTTAAAAGTCATATTTTCCCCTTGGAATTTAAATGAAACCTTCCGTAATATGCGTAGTGAATAATTTTACGAAAGTCTGTGTTTATATATTTTTCAACCCCTATTACCCCCATTTTACTTCAAATCTATGTCTTGCAACTGATTATAACATAACACTGTTTCTCATCAGGTACCAAATTCGTAAGTACATTGATATCAGTATATCAGTTCTTACAAATTGGTACTTTGTGTGTTATCTTGAAATTCTAATGACTAGTTTTCATATTTGGAATTCCCCTTTTTGACATGTATTGAGCTATATTTTCACCAACAGAAAGTATTGTTTTGAAAAATTGAAGAAAAAAAAAGTCACTGCAAATAAACTAATAGCTAGATAATACAAGAGAAACTGGTTGCCATATAGTAACTGTCTCCTTTATATATATATAAACAAATAATTGATTATGTTATCCTGTTTATAAAAGTTTCCAGGATATTCTGAATAATATCAGTTAAAACAGATGTCAATCAATAAAATGAACCTGTCAGAAACATCAACAACAATAACATGTGTAATATTTGAGAGATCTATGTAAGAAACATCAGATCTATGGTGGGTAAATTAACAAAACTTTACAGTACACAAATATATCTGTTTCTTAGAAACCTGCCAAAAATGGAATTCATTAGGTTGATGCACAGTGATATTCAAATGTTAAAAAACATTTTCTGCAATACAACATGATTGTGGATTTCTTAATGAAATAATTTAAAGCAGCTTGTTAACACTTTTTACGCAAAAATACTTTTCTCTCAAAAAATCGGTAAAATTGGAGTGCTGTGAAACTGAAAGTGACCAGTAGTACTAACTTATTGACATATATGGACTTTGCAAGACATCCTAATAAATTACCAAAGATATTGTGCAGCAGGGAATAAACTGTTGTAAAGCTTTTGAAATTATGGAGAAAATCAACATTTTTCGTGCTTATTTTACCAATCTCTTACACTAATTTTCACTCACTTTATCACTTTTCAGTGTCGTATATACATACATTCTATGTCAAACTTGGTGGAAATAAACATGCTGAATAAGCTCACCTCATCTGTGGGGCAAGTACTTTTAAACCTTTCAATTTAAAAAATTTATGATATTTTCCTACAGCTTCACAATTAATTAATTTCAATATAAAATATTTTCTATCAGTTTTAAGAAACAACTTAAGAATCTAACATTTAAATGAGTGCAAACATTAAACATAATGTTACATGTAGTTATTTCAGCTCTCCGTTCTTTTCTTTGGCAGATTCTCTCTGAATTCTTTCCTTTGCTTTATTGTAGAAAATATAAATAACAAAAGCGTTGACTGTGAGCGCTAAGAACACAGCCCCAAATGTATTCCAAACAGTAGGTGTATCCTCAAACATCTTGATGCTCTCTAAATGTTCGTGTATATCTGTGTACATGCCATCAATCTGCTTTAAGTTCATGAACATTATACAAACATGAAATATCTGATGACTATGGAAGAGGAAATCAAACTTCCCTGGAAAGAACCGTTGAGGTATATCAGATCCAAAAAAGAAACCCGACGTAAAAAACCAGATCATTTGTATTGTATGGTCCTCGAGACTCTGATCCCAGCGTACTGCACCATCAGTGGGACGTTCTTGCCGAACATAGTACAAATACATTCTATGTACAATAGGTATAATCAGCCAGCAATATATGGACAGGACGGAAGACAGCTGCCAGATCTTTCGGGTAAATGGGTATGGGCGAGAATATTTCGTTTTTGAATAACTGCAAAACAAACACACCATGATGGACAGTAACACTGCCACTGGCACAGCACTTTTGTAAAGTAGTGTGTTGACTAGCGCAGGATGTGTACAGTAGAAGTAATGTATGATTGTACTTCCTAGTCCATAAATACCGATGCCAGCATAATCAACGAAAAAGCATGAGTAGTGTAATATTTCCGACTTATTGTGAAAGGTATGTGCTGCAAAACTGCAAAAATACATCAAAATCATAGTGATGGAACCAGCCAACATTGGATACATCCACGGGTCATTGTAAGCATTGAACTCGTAAGAAATTTTGTAGATCCTCCCCATGGCTACTACACATCCAATTAAGTGTGTCCATGCATTCATGCACTCGTTGTGTCGCTGAAACAGGCTAAGCAAGTAATAATGCCATGGCTGGTGTATCGGTCGGAAGCCGGTCTCCACATGAGGCTCATGGAATACGACTGGAATGTCTGCCTTTGTTCTTGTTGGTGGCAGCCTCTTGATAACTTTATGAATTGGCATTTCCTGAAATAAAAGGAAAACATTGACATGATGTAAGAGAAAATACAAGAAGTATGTCACTGTGTAAAGTGTCAGATAAAGTAGAGATGGTACCTAAGGCTACATATTCAATGACAACAACAACAAATCAAGTGCAAAACTGAAGCGCATATCACTTTTTACACACTAGCAATATTTTAACATAGCACTGTGTAGTAAATACGAGAACTTTTGACAGCGACATCGGCTTTGTTGTTTTTGTGGATAGCTAAAGAAAGGTGATTGTCATTTCTTTTTAACTTACACAACCATTTTATTTATACTAAAGAACATCTGCATTATATTAACAGAAGTTTCTGTAACTGCAGATTCCGCAAGGTAAATGCTGTTCTGCACACCTCGGTCAATATGCAAATGAGGTACATTTGTAAACACAAGGTGCGTGTCATAAAAAGTGAAATGACTTCTTTTGGCACAGTTTTTGGTATGGTTCTGGTGTGACTATGAGATAGAATATACATTTTTATATCTCTCTGTTTTAACTGGTACATTTTAAGGCCTTGATTATTCTTGGCAAACGAATTTTGTAAAATGTTGAGGGATTTAATGTCGTAAAATTCATATAGTCTGTTTTATTTTTTCTCACAAATATTGCTTTCTTTCCTATGATCATACCACACCTGTAAATTATCGGCAGTAATAAATATAACAAGAGGGCCATGATGGCCCTATATCGCTCACCTGTTATCATTGCACTTGAGGAAAAGAAGGTCCTCAGAAAAAATGGTCCAAAGGACAGGAACAACAAAGGGAAGAAATTAAACCAAAAAGAAAAAACAATTTCTTACAAGGTATAGATATGTCAAAATACACCTAAAAATTGGAGGTACCATCCATGTTGTACCACAGAAAAGTGGTCTCGGTTTTTCCTTACGGCCAATAATAAAAAAGTTACTAAAAATAAGCTATTTATAGTAACGTAAAAGGGAAGTAATTAAAAAAAAACAAATATTGTAAGTGAACAAAAGAAGGATCTGCCAAATAAATCTGTTGACATAAATGAAATTTCAGATCAGTATCTTCATTAGTTATGGAGATATATCCATTTTAATTTGAAATAAAGGGAGGTAATTTGACATAAAATCAGTCCATAGTTACCTACCCGGATTGTCTCAGTCCAACTAATAGCAATAATGAAATTTCAAATAAGTCCTATAAGTACTTACTGATATAAATCCATTTTGATTACAATCAGGGGAGGTAATCAGATATAAAATAACTCTGGAACCTATGATTGGATCTGATTTGTCATGGAATCAAAGATTCATTGTTGTTGAAGATATTTTGGAAGTGTGTATCAAATAAAACCATAATTGAAGTCTCTATATGGCTGCAAAAGCCAAAATAGCCAATTTTGGACCTTTAAGGGGCCATAACTCTGGAACCCATGATGGAATCTGGCCAGCTGAAGAAAGGAAGCAAGATCTTGTGGTGATACAAGTTGTGTGCAAGTTTGGTTAAAATCAAATCATAAATGAAGCCGCTATTGTGCAGACAAGGTCAAAACAGCTAATTTTGGCCCTTTCAGGGACCATAACTCTGGAACCCATTATGGGATCTGGCCGGTTCTTATGGTGACACAAGTTTTGTGCAAGTCTGATTAAATTCAAATCATAAAAGAAGCTGCTATTGTGCAGACAAGGTCAAAATAGCTAATTCTGGCCTTTTCAGGGGCCATCACTCTGGAACCCATAATGGAATCTGGCCAGTTCAAGAAAGGAACCGTGATCTTATGGTGATACAAGTTGTGTGCAAGTTTGGTTAAAATAAAATCATAAATGAAGCTGCTATTGTGCAGACAAGGTCAAAATAGCTAATTCTGGCCCTTTCAGGGGCCATAACTCTTGAACCCATAAAGGAATCTGGCCAGTTCAACAAATGAACCAAGATCTTATGGTGATACAAGTTGTGTGCCAGTTTGGTAAAAATCAAATCATAAATAAAGCTGATATTGTGCAGACAAGGTCAAAATAGCTAATTTTGGCCCATTGAGGGGCCATAACTCTGGAACCCATAATGGGATCTGGCCAGTTCAAGAAAGAAACCGTGATCTTATGGTGATACAAGTTGTGTGCAAGTTTGGTTAAAATAAAATCATAAATGAAACCACTATCGTGCAGACAAGAAATTGTTGACGCACGCACGGACGGACGCACGGACTGACAACGGACGAAGGGTGATCACAAAAGCTCACCTTGTCACTATGTGACAGGTGAGCTAATAAATTGCCTTTGAATAAATTTGTTTGAAAATGAAAGATAATGTTCAACTTTTCTGTTTGAATGATTATTCATAGATCTTGCATAAACTATATTTTTGGGAAACACATCCGAATCTATGCATACTTTGTTCACGTAACTAAATAGTCCTAGAAGAGTTTTCTGTCACTGGCTTCACTTTCCCTGGTTTTCCAAGTAGGACCAAATTTTTCGGATTAAATACTGCCTTTCAGCATGAAAAATGAAGTATGAAAGTTAAACCATAATATAATTGAGATACATGTACTTCGATATTAAGTTTTCAATAGAAAGTAATATCAGATGCAGTTTGATTTTTTAGGTACCATCTCTATATTAAGTGTAAAGTGTCAGATATAAATATCCATCCACAAAAGAAGTTACTGATTACACATAAAACAGAATTTGATGGGTGGCTGGACAAAAAATGTATCAATATTAAAAGTATTTACTACATGTACTTAAGCGTAAAAAAAAATTCCGGTATCTCGACCTACCCTAAATTTTTGGCCTGACCCTAAATGTTTCTATGGCCTTGGCGAATATTTTTTTCAACTTTTTAACAAAAAGTTGCAAAACTGCACTTTTATGCTTTAGACAGGGTCAATGATGTTAGAAATCAACTTACTGATGCTCTAAAGGCATAACCCCCTTATTTGTATTCATTTTTTTTACATAAAAATAATTTTCGAAGTCTCACTCAATAAAAAAAAAATTCCAAAAACAAATTTTATTCCAACCTACCTACCCTAAAAATTTTTAGCATGTTACCAGAAACAAAGAATTTTTTTTAGGCCTTACTACTTAAGCAAAGAGCACTGTAGTGCAGTGCAAAATATGCTTGAAGCACTTCTACTGACCACAAGTCTAAGAATTCTTAAGCTACAAAGCAGAAACTTAATTGGTAACATATCTTTCATATGACAGACGAGCATCATAGCATGTCCATCCAACCATTTTACATAACAGTTACCATGACCTTTAATTGATAAACCTCAAATCAAGGTATAAATCTGTACATCTGGAATTGGCTTCTAGTGGTATGGATTCATAGCCATACCCCTAGACAATTCTTTCCCAAATTTGTGGAAAGGAAGTGGCTATTCTTACGGTCCCGTAGGAATAGCCTCGCAGGCTATTCCTACGGCTCTCACGTAAGAATAGTGAAGATCCCGCAGGTGTCTATTCTTACAGCTCTCCCGTACGAATCATGAAAAGTCCGCAGGTGGTTATTCCTATGGCAGTTTTGTGTTACACATCGTACTGAATTAATTTGACAGATAAAATTTCACCCAACTTCTTTACTTTTCCGGTACTGTAAGGAAATCCAGAGAAGACAAAAAGGGAAGTGATTTCCCCTAGTATAACACATTTTATTACTTCTAATTGTTACATAAACAAACAATTTTAATACAACGAATTTATCGTAAGTGTAAAATACTTATTTAACTGAAATTTGTCTTCTAAATGATTGTTGGTTGTACAGATGTAGATGTAAATACTTACGTTATTAATATTGAAACACTAAAAATATTGACCAAGTATTTTCAACTAAACCAGTTAAGAGAATTATTGATCTATGTTTCGTGTATATACATGCAAATTTTTCACAACAGTTACCACTCTAAACATGTTTATTTCACATCAACTTGACATGTTTGCATCAGTTCAGACCTGACATTTTATTTGTAACACAATGACCAAATGTGATTACATGTACATGTCATTTCTGAAATTGTTTGAAAATATATCAGTTACTTCAGTACAATGTATTGTAATACAAAACTGCTGTAGGAATAGACATCTCCGGGCTTTTCATTATTCTTATGGGAGAGCCGTAGGAATAGCCTCGCATAATAGCTACTTCCTTGTGGAAAAAAGGTCTTATTTAAAGGCCCGTTAACTTTCACATTTGTCATTTTTTATTGTTTCGATTAAATTTATTGGAAAAACAGACCATGCATAGCAATGAAATAGATATGAATGTGTTTCTCTAGGCTACCATGGCAACAAAGTATAAAATCATAAAACAAAATTTTGTTCTGCTCTGACGAGTAATATGTAAGCTTTATAAGAATTGTTAACTGCCATATCTATACACGACTTGGATGACAGGTGTATAGCAATGTACATGTCACATCTGTCATAATAAGCTGATAACAAATAAAAAAGTGATGGTTTCTGTTATCGTTAGTACGAAAATATGTGGTACGAATGTCCAGGAGGAACAGGGAAATAATGAAAAAACAGGAATAAAGAGGCTATTTTTCGTCTGCATTCCTTGTGATGCATTATAAGAAGGAATTTTCCGTGAAAATTTTTCATCGTTCTCCTTATTACACTTACGTTGTTTCAATAATATCAAAATTTTCCCAAATATTTGGAAACCGGTCCTTCCTCCGAGCCTCCGGAAAAATTTCGTCCCCGGAAGGTAGTAAGAAGCGCTAAATTCCGTCCAGGTACCCTTTCGGCTATATACCAATAAAAGAAATTGTTCTTTGTTTCATATAAAATCCATCTACTTCTGTACAATTTTGATATAGTTTCAAGATTTTCACTCCGTCGTAGACCTATTTTCCATACATTTGCTTCAAGAAAACGAAAAGAAAAAGGGGGGTAGAATAGTATGCAGTGAAATGCAAGCCAACTGAACTCAGGTACCGTCATATTGCCGCATTTCAGAAAGCGGCCCGCAGAATAAACACCCTACTTTCGTTTTCAAGTAAACAACTCGAAAACATGCGAATATTAGCATGAAAAGTGTCTTGTTTTATGTAGAATTCATTCCATGAGTGAAATAAAGCCCATTTAGCCCCCGATTTACGCGCAAATGCGCGAAAAATGGAAAAAATAGGATCTATTTATTAGTGACTTCTTTCGACTACACCACGGAAGCACATTTTTGACCGAATTACTGCTATAAAACCTTTTACTTCTGGGGTATAAATTTTAAACATTCAAATTTTAAATTTGATGCAAGTTCTATATAAAATTAGCAATTTCTGAGGCCAACTTAAAAAAGCATTACTAGCCTTATGTTCTTAAGGATGTACGAGCGTTTTTTTAGGATATCCGCCATTTTGAAAAATGTTTCTTTGAATATTGCGGGACAGTATACTTTGCAGACAAGATCTGCAGACACTATACACTAAGAAGGATTTTGCAGACAACATAGGTAAAGAAGGGTATTGGATTTTGCAGACACTATATATAAAGAACAAAAGATGTGAATGTTATAAGGGATGGTTGAGTGAACTGATTATGGTTTTATTATGTCACTGATTTTGTATTATATTTAAAGACCAAGATTTAAATGAGAATTATGGTTTATAAAATATTAAAATTATTACAGTAGTTACAATTAAAAATAATAATATGAGATAATAATGATAAAAATCTAATAATAGTAGTAATTATTATAATTATCATCATTAGTTTTGTTCATTTATTTATTTATTTAATTAATTATTTATTAATTAATAGTTTTTCTCAGTAGTAACTGTTGTAAATAATTTTTGAATACTTTATAACCATAATTCTCATTTAAATTTTATTATTACTAATAGCTGAAATTAGTAATAAATACTATAAGGGTATAAGGCCATATAAGTGAGTTACTAACACTTTGACATACAAATGTATATTCAAATAAGACAAGAAAAGAAAATGTTTCTGGTTTCTTTTACTCTGATGTCATCTTTTTTAAACAATAGGATAAATTAACAAGCATAATAATATTTATATATTTATATGACAGTCATACAAAAAACATAATTCTACATGAAGAAATCATTATTCAGATATACATAACATAATATCACATACATAACTTTCTTAACATAACCCACAGTTAAAGTCTTGATCAAGTCTTGAAATGTCTGATGGTGCATTTACACAAAACTTATGATACCAACATAGACATTGATCACATTGGACCATATCAGCAATACATGCTGGCATATTACAAATGCAGTATTGTTCTACATCTACTACTCTTAAATTTTTTCTCCGCTGAATACTTAATGTCTTTTTTGTCAAAGGGAATTCTGATAATAATTATCATCATTATTTTTGTTCATTTATTTATTTATTTAATTAATTATTTATTAATTAATAGTTTTTCTCAGTAGTAACTGTTGTAAATAATTTTTGAATACTTTATAACCATAATTCTCATTTAAATTTTATTATTACTAATAGCTGAAATTAGTAATAAATACTATAAGGGTATAAGGCCATATAAGTGAGTTACTAACACTTTGACATACAAATGTATATTCAAATAAGACAAGAAAAGAAAATGTTTCTGGTTTCTTTTACTCTGATGTCATCTTTTTTAAACAATAGGATAAATTAACAAGCATAATAATATTTATATATTTATATGACAGTCATACAAAAAAACATAATTCTACATGAAGAAATCATTATTCAGATATACATAACATAATATCACATACGTAACTTTCTTAACATAACCCACAGTTAAAGTCTTGATCAAGTCTTGAAATGTCTGATGGTGCATTTACACAAAACTTATGATACCAACATAGACATTGATCACATTGGACCATATCAGCAATACATGCTGGCATATTACAAATGCAGTATTGTTCTACATCTACTACTCTTAAATTTTTTCTCCGCCGAATACTTAATGTCTTTTTTGTCAAAGGAAATTCTGTCATTTGTTTCTTTTCAAAACACTGTATCAAATGTCTTCGGAACATAGTTATATCGAAGATTAGATCAAAACAAAGAGATTTTCTTAGACAATAAGATGTAGCAAATGCTACTGCAAAAAAACACAATCAACAGAATTTGTTTGTTTCATTACACTAGGTAAATTAATATGTAAGGACTCATTACCAACTTTTAGTAACATCGATCTATCGGAAAATCGATAAATTTGCCTATATGAACAAAGAAGGAAAAAATCACTTAAACTTAAATAAAAAAAGTTTTATTTGGAAATCAAAAATTCGATACCCCACAAATTAAAGTTTAATTTATTCCGGATATTATGAATATTTATTTTAAAAAATATTTTAATATTTGGTTGGTCCTTTTTTACTTTAAATAGACCCACCTCAGTTCATATAGACTCTGTAGGAAACGGGTTAAAAAAAATGACTTTTTCAAATATAACAGATAAAATGAGATATTTTCCGCAAATAATCAAAAATTCGATACCCCTAAAAATGTAGAAAAATTATTCAGTTTTCGTTATGTGTAATTTGTTTTAAATTTGATAATGGTTTGTTTGGTCCTTTTTTGCATTTTAGTGTGTACAGTGAACATTTCTTTAAAAATCCGGCGTTTTCCGCCGTTATCCGTAAGTACTCGGAAGCTGTTACGGAAAATATTGTCGTCTGCTAGCCTGACTTTGTCGGTTCAAGTTGTTATAGCTCAAAGCCTATGAATTGTAGGCAACTTCACATTGACAAAAAAACTGAGATTGTAATAAGACAAATTAAAACAAATTAATTGTTTAACTCAGAAACGCCGAAACCTAGATCTGCTGTCGTTTAAAATAACGCTATGGAGGATTAAGTGTTCATTCGCATTTATAAAATATACAAATGCTTTTAATTTTCATCGCAAAAAAAGATACTTAAAGCAACAAATTCTCATGTGTTTCCGTAAAATATAGTCTGTCAGTAATTGAGTTTCAAAGCATTCTTAAGAAATATAGCGATAATTAATTTCCAGATACCTATATCACCTATATTATTTTTTGCCGCTTGTGACTTTTTTATTGCTGCGGCGGTCCGGGTCCGATCTCCAACGCGGTCATCTTTTTTTTCTTCATATGGGATTTCTTAAAATAATTTTGAAACAAAAAAAAAAAACATTTTCTATTATTCATAATATGACCAAACTTTAATTTGAAAGATAGCCTTGATGAACTGATAATTCTGCTTCTTTCCGAATCTCCTTTGTATATATTATTCTGTATTCTTAAATTAATGCATGTTTTTGGTACATTCTTAAGTCATTCGTTTAAAAAATTGCGATATCTATTATTTGTTTTAGTCCCAAGATTGCACACAATCACATCAAGCATAAAATAATTTAATTGTAACAAATATCTTAAAATTACCCTTTGACTTTTATTGTGTATTACAATATTGCCTAGGGGTTAACAGTATCCGTTCAGTGTTGTTTCAAGCCGGGTCATAAAAAATATGTTACCCCACTTACTACAAGTGGTAGGTATTTTTATGGTTTTATGGTTTTTGCGTTTTAATATATTTATTTCACTTTCTTCTGTCTTTATATAGTCTTTTCCTTTTCTTTCAGGAACTTTGTTTTTACGATTTTTACACTTATTTCATGAATCGTATGAGAGTACAAATTTAGAATTCACGTCGTTAATAGAGTTGTTCCGTAAACATTTACTGAGTAAAGATCTTGGCCCAAATTTCACGAAAAAACTTATTTATTCTAAAATTATAATTTAGTTAAGTCTGCTATTCTAAAATTGAGATATTGATTAAGTTATTGTTATTTAATGTTGATTTTTTTCTGTAACGATATATTTATAGTTAAAGTATACTATGGTAGTAGTATTTGTCAGCAGTACCTATTCAAGTCACGCAAATATGATATTTCTATTTAGGCACGATATAAGATGCATATATAATCCTTACCATGCTAAATTACAATAATAAACTTGTCAGTCTTTCAATTTGGACAGTACTATGAAAAGGGTGCATACCAAAAAGTTACTGGCTGAATGGCAGACAGTGCAGATGATTACCAGTCTGCGCATCCGTGCAGACTGATCATGATCTACACCGATCGCAAAGGAAGAACCAATCGTGTCCAGAATGGTAAGGGTTAAGTATTTCCTTTTAAAGGTATAAGTCTTATTTCTATACTTCTTTTTCTTTAAAGCGACTGGTC
Source organism: Mercenaria mercenaria (assembly GCF_021730395.1). Taxonomy (NCBI): domain Eukaryota; kingdom Metazoa; phylum Mollusca; class Bivalvia; order Venerida; family Veneridae; genus Mercenaria; species Mercenaria mercenaria. The sequence continues at coordinate 63,908,933 of NC_069363.1, read as the reverse complement.
TCCAAATCGTTCGACAACAAAAATACTTTTTAGATATCTTGAAAAAAAGCTATATTTCTTATGAAGGCTTCAAAACTTAATTACTGACAAACTTTATGTTACGGAAATACATGAGAATTTGCTGTTTTACTACCTTTTACGATACAAATCGAAAAGCGTTAGTGATTTAGAATTTTGAAAATATTTTAGAAACAAAAGCTCATACTCTAATGTTCATAATATGTGAAAGAAAGCGCGTATAGAGGAAGTATATACGCTTTTTAAATATTTTAGATAACATGTTCATATTCATGAATATTTATTTTATTTACAGACAGTTTCTTGTGCGTAAATGTTTCTTTTCTGTAAATAGATATATGTTAGCATGATGTTTCATGTATTAAAAAGAAAGTAAATCTATGTGTTCGATGTATAAAATGTAACGATTTCTAAATATTTCAGATAACATATTCATATTCTTAAATATTACTTTTATTTGACAATTTATAAAGTATTATATAATTTTTCGATTTGTTCCGCCCGCCTGTAAATGCATCAGATAATGACCAAAGCTGTTAATTATCGATTTTTGCCACCGTGTTACTACAACAACAACGATTAGTACGGAAATCAACGAATGCGTCCGGTAGCGATGGTATTGGATTATTGGTTTTATTGATTTTTATGATAGGTAGATCTGCCCCGCTTTATCGGTTTAGAGATGTTACTAAAAGTTGGTAATGTTTCATCTCTACCATAGATTTGACACATTTGTATTTTCAGTCCATCAGGTATAATTCTGTCAACATTTCTATCATTACCTTAACTGTCCAACAAATACACTTTATTGTTGTGAAACATAGAAACAACCCAGTGATCTTTATGGGTGTGATGAATTTGACATGCTGGTGATTGTTTTACTGGATCAAGGGGGAATTTAGTCTTCCAGCGATTTTCTTTGTCACTAAATACCGGCACTTTTTCAGTTAATTGTAAACCATTACCAGAATTTCCCACTTGTTTTCTAAGAAGTTTGTTCACTGCTTCCATATGATGTGAATTTAATTTGCCCCCTTCTGTAATAGCGGATTTATCCTCCAATGTAAGCTGTAGGTCTTCAATCCACCATGTTGATGTTTCTTGTAATTCAGTGCTTTCGTCGCGACTAGATTCTAACTCAACTAAATCATTGTTCTCATTAATAATGGATAGGTCAGCGTCTAATTTTGGTATCTTAATATACTGTCTTCTTTCTTAAAATGTAGTTTTCGCTTCCTGTCACTGGATTTTGGAATGTTAGTATTTTTCAGAATTGATTTAGGTGTTTTTGGTGTACTGTTCACAACAGACTTTGGAGTGCTGGGCACTGAATCATCAAACAATGCCTTTTTTACATTTGTGTTGTGTTTCATTGTGTCGGCATGTTTCGAATTCATTGGTGTTTCATTTAAGTCACTTTTATTTACTGATTTCATAACTGAATCTGGCGCAGGAATTATTGTTGTCTCAAAGTCTGTATCACCCTTTCTTCCCTTTTTTGTTCCACATTTTTTCTGTTGTTTTGGGCGGCAATTTTTACGCAGTTGTGTTAAGTTATACACCTTTTTATCCTCTGGTATTGGCATTCCTTTTGCCATCATGGCTGCCAAAATATGATAGCATCTGCTGGTAGATGATTCTCGTCTCAATTTACTATCTTATCATGTTTATTATTAAACTATCATCATCTGGCATAATCATATTAATCATATAGGATATAATATTTTATCATTCTCAAATATTCGTCATTCTGATTCTCGTCATCATAAACATAAGATAAACATTGTTAAAAATTGTTGCAATTATATAAAAATTCTGAAATATTAAATTAATGACCTGACATTATTACGTATATTATTAGGTACTATAGTATGCAATATTTACCTTGGTGTGTGTAGATGAATAGTCTCACAGAGATGTTGAATATCTGCTACAATTTCTGATGGAGTCTTCCTCCCAATATCGTTTGCACCAATAACAATGACAACAACCTACAAAAAAATTAAGATCACTACAAAAACCGTTATGATAATATCTCGATTAAATAAGTTTATGCTTTATTCCTACTTGTCTGCAAAATTCAGCTGAAATATATCTGCAAAATGCAGTTGCTGTTGATATATGAGCCGCGCCATGAGAAAACCAACATAGTGCATTTGTGACTTGCATGGATCCAGACCAGCCTGTGCATCCTCGCAGTCTGGTCAGGATCCATGCTGTTCGCTTTCAAAGCCTATTGCAATTAGTGAAACCGTTAGCGAACAACATGGATCCTGACCAGACTGCGTTGTTGCAGAGTATTACAAAAGCTTATTCTTTACTCTTACTTGTCTGCAAAATTCAACTACAGTCTGTCGGCAAAATTAAGTTAATGTTGTGGGATTTATTATATTATATCAATTTATCAACTGATATTTTATATTCTACATATATAATGTACAGTATATAAACAGGCTATGCTTTATTTCTACTTGTCTGCAAAATTCAACTGCAGTCTGTCTGCAAAATGCAGTTACTGTTGATATATGACAGAATTACATATTGGGAGACAGCATTTTTGGAGTGTGGCTTCTCTACTGAATTTTCTTTTTTTGTACTTTCCACTTTCCCAGCACGTACCCCGACATTTTTATCTACCCCTTACCCATTTTTATATTAAACTGTACTTATCGTTGGATTTCCGAAGCAACCCATCTGCTTTAGTTTCCCCTTCAGTTTCTTCTTGTTAATCAAATTGTTGAACTACTTTGCTATGTATGGCTATGTTTTGCATTGGGTGCTCTAGTCTACGCTTGAGGGAAATCTACCCTTACCCTTTATTTTTGATTGCATTTTGGAAATACTGGAATAAGTGGAATCGTCGTTGGTGTATATGTTAACCGAGAATATTAACCGAGAAATTCTCTATGTACATTTCAACTAGAGGTAAATAATACTTGTAGTTCTATACCATTGTTGTGTACAGATACTGAGCGTTTCATAGACGGGTTTTACATGATCAGGAAGCATGTTGTAAACAAAAAAATCTTCTATTATATAATTTATAGCTTATTTCAGCTTCGAAGAGTAAAATGACATCAGTGGACAAGAAGGAGATAGGCAGAGTCTTGAATGATTCATCTCAGCCATTGAAAGAACGCTTTAGGGCGCTGTTCTCCTTAAAAAACCTCGGTGGACACGATGCCATAGACTTGATTGCGCAATCGTTCCAAGATGAATCTGCACTGCTTAAACATGAACTCGCGTATTGTTTAGGGCAGATGCAAGATCCATATGCAATTCCAATGTTGGTTAAGGTCCTGGAGGACAAATCACAGGAAGCAATGGTCAGACACGAAGCAGGTATAAATGAAAGTTGTATAATAAATGGATGTAATCATATTCGGATATTACTGTTATTAGCTTCACCTATGCATTGGCATCGGCGTCCCGATTTGGTTAAGGTTTTGTAAGTAAGCTGGTATCTCAGTTGTATAGTAAATGGATGTAATCATATTCGGATATTACTGTTATTAGCTTGACTATTCAAAGAATAGTAGAGTTATTTGACTCACCTAAGCATTGGCATCGGCGTCCCGATTTGGTTAAGGTTTTATAAGTAAGCTGGTATCTCAGTTGTATAGTAAATGGATGTAATCATATTCGGATATTACTGTTATTAGCTTGACTATTTAAAGAATAGTAGAGCTAGTATTGGACTATCTATATATCTATCTATTTATACTGCAGCGCTCCTCTCTGCGAGTATTATGTGCAGCTGCGCGCCTGTATGCCTGTTTCTCGTCAATTCGAGCTTTCTCATCGATTCGAGCCCTTGTGTTTTAGTAAAATTCATGCTCATGTAGCATGTTCTTCCATCAGAAACGTGTGTCATTTACATTTTAAAATTCCTTGGAAAATATTAGTCATAAAACCACTGAAAAATTGATGAAATACCTATTTTAAATTTTTGCATCTAAAATTACTTATTTCAAAAGGAAATTACATAGTGGGTAATATTGTGAGCCCAAATTTCAAATTAAAAGCACCCTGAGCATATTTCGACTGTTGTAACGAGTGAACAAGAAGTCAAACTTGATAGAAATTTGCTTTATGGAAATAGAATATGCAAACATAAACATTTAATGACCTTCCAAACAGAGGGCTCGAATCGATGAGAAAGTTTTAAAATGATGTAGAGTTTCACCTCCTTCAGTCTCATGCAAAAAAGTACATATAAAAGATGATAACATTGTAATTCTTATTGCCCATTGTAAAATGCAAATATTTTTGTAACAAAAAACAAAAATTATTTAATTGAACAGGTTTACAAAAATTTGCACACCTCTAAAAGATTTAAGAGGCTCGAATCAAGGAGAAAGCAGCATACAAGAAGTTAAAAGTATAGATTGGATAGGAGGATAAAAGTAATACACAGTGTGTATTGTAGTATAAATACAGTTGATAGCGTTAAAAACAAGAAGGATTTACAGATAAAAGCAGTTTAAAAACAGGTCTATCATGTTAAGCATTGTTTACAAGTTTGGTCACACCCTGTTTAAACTGATTCAGGGTGGGGGCTTGCACAAGTTGTACTGGAAGGGCATTCCGAAGTACTATGGTGGCTGGGAAGAAAGAGTACTTATAGTAATTACAGGGAGTGAGGATCTGAGTATAGGAGTGGGGATGCATATGTCTTGTTAGACAGGATGGGGGGCTGACATTGGGGGGAGTGGCACAGCAACCAAACCATTCACTATCTTGTAGAACATAAGGAGGCGTGAATCAGATCTCCTATCTTCAATGGTACGCATGTTTGTGACACTGCTGTAAGGGGAGTAGTCATGATTTACCCATCGCGCTGCCCTCCGCTGAATCATTTCGATCTGGTGGATGTTTTGTTGGGTATAAGGGTTCCAAACACAGCTAGCATATTCTAGCTGTGGCCTGACTAGTGATTTATAAGCTACTTCTCGAACTTTTGGGTTCTTGCATGGGATGTTTCGTTTAATGAAGTTTAGTGTTCGGGTAGCTTTGGACGTGACTAAATTGATGTGTTTATTCCAATTTAGATCTGAGGATATAGTGACCCCAAGGTACTTTGCATCAGGAACTGTTTCCAAGACTTGGCCATGGAGTGTGTACTTTGATTTAAAGGGTCACTCACCCATGCGTCGGCGTCCCGATTTAGTTAAGTTTTTGTTTGTAAGCTGGTATCTCAGTAACCACTTGTGGGAATGTATTGAAACTTCACACACTTATTCACTGTGATAAACTGACCTACATTGCACAAGTTCCATAACTCTATTTTGCTTCTTTACAAAATTATGCCCCTTTTTCGACTTAGAAATTCTTGGTTTAGATTTTGTATGTAAGCTGGTATCTCAGTACCCACTAATGGGAATGGATTGAAACTTCACACACTTACTCACTGTGATAAACTGACCTACATTGCACAATGTTCCATAACTCTATTTTGCTTTTTTACAAAATTATGCCCCTTTTTCAACTTAGAAATTCTTGGTTAAGGTTTTGTCTGTAAGCTGGTATCTCAGTACCCACTGATTGGAATGGATTGAAACTTCACACACTTGTTCACTGTCATGATCTGACATGCACTGTGTATGTCCCATAACACTACTTTGCATTTTTTCAAAATTATGCCCCTTTTTAGCTTATCTGATTTTTGGAAAAAAAAAGATTAGTTATTGTCATAACTTGATCGGCCTCGGCGTTGCCTGGTTAAGTTTTATGTTTAGGTCAGCTTTTCTCATAAACTATCAAAGCTATTGCTTTGAAACTTGCAACACTTGTTCACCATCATAAGCTGACCCTGTACAGAAAGAAACATAACTCCATCCTGCTTTTTGCAAGATTTATGGCCCCTTTTGGACTTAGAAAATATCAGATTTCTTGGTTAAGTTTTATGATTAGGTCAACTTTTCTCCTAAACTTTCAAAGCTGTTGCTTTGAAACTTGCAACACTTGTTCACCATCATAAGCTGACCCTGTACATCAAGAAACATAACTCCATCCTGCTTTTTGCAAGAATTATTGCCCCTTTTGGACTTAGATAAGTTAGAAAATCAGTTTTCTTGATTAAGTTTTATGTTTAGGTCAGCTTTTCTCCTAAACTGTCAAAGCTATTGCTTTAAAACTTGCAACACTTGTTCACCATCATAAGCTGACCATGTACAGCAAGAAACATAACTTTGTCCTGCTTTTTGCAAGACTTATGGCCCTTTTTGGACTTACAATGTAGAAAATATCAGATTTATTGGATAAGTTTTATGTTTAGGTCAGCTTTTCTCCTAAACTATTCAAGCTATTGCTTTGAAACTTGCAACAGTTGTTCACCATCATAAGCTGACTATGTACATCAAGAAACATAACTCCATCCTGCTTTTTGCAAGAATTATGGCCCTTTTTGGACTTAGAAAATCATGGGTAGGACAATTTTTCTATTATACAAAAAAAATCAGATGAGCGTCAGCACCCGCAAGGCAGTGCTCTTGTTCGACTTAGCAGTTTTTGGTTAAGTTTTTGTATGTAAGCTATTAGGAAGTAAAATAAAAATTGGAACAAATTTTAAAATGAAATGTCTAGGGGTAGGGACCCTTACATGTAGATTCTGATTCTATAGGTACAGATCCTTACTTGTAGACATGCCTGTACAAAGAAGTATAAATACACAGAATTGCAACTGGAGATGATCTTGCGTAGGCATATATCACTGTGTTAACCTGCATTTTTTAGGTGAGTTTTTCTGATCACTCGATGTACAGCGTCTGTCTGTTGGCTGTCATCCGTCAACATTTAGCTTGTGTATGCGATAGAGGCTGTATTTTTCAACTGATCTTCATGGAATTTGGTCAGAATGATTACCTTGATGAAATCTAGGCCGAGTTCGAAAATGGGTCATCTGGGGGTCAAAAACTAGGTCACTAGGTCAAATCAAGGAAAAACCTTGTGTATGTGATAGAGGCTGTATTTTTCAATTGATCTTCATGAGTTTTTGTCAGAATGATTACCTTGATGAAATGTAGGCCGAGTTCGAAAATGGGTTATCTGGGGTCAAAAACTAGGTCACTAGGTCAAATCAAGGAAAAACCTTGTGTATGCGATAGAGTCTGTATTTTTCAGTTGATCTTCATGAATTTTGGTCAGAATGATTACCTTGATGAAATCTAGGCCGAGTTCGAAAATAGGTCATCTGGGGTCAAAAACTAGGTCACTAGGTTAAATCAAAGAAAAACCTTGTGTATGCGTTAGAGGCTGTATTTTTCAACTGATCTTCATGAATTTTGGTTGGAATAATAATCTTGATGAAATCTAGGCCGAGTTCGAAAATGGGTCATCTGGGTTCAAAAACTAGGTCACTAGGTCAAATCAAAGAAAAACCTTGTGTATGCGATAGAGGCTGTATGTCCACTGTTGATTTCTAAGACTTCCAATCATAAATTCATTTCTTCCCTGTGTAGAAAATGCTAACAACATTAAAAAAAAACACCATTAACATTATAAACAAATAATCTGATAGAAAGTTTCTCATGACACAAATTTTTATCCTTCTGCTGTCTGTTTCATACACCGGTAAAACGAAATCTCATTCAGTTCCCATGTGATGTTGGCGAGATTTGTTCTATATGCCTTTCAAGTTGCGAATCTATTTATTTTTATAGCTCTTTGGCCTGTATAACTATAAGGAATTGTCTAAGAGTACAATCTGCCTTTTACTAGATGTTTTAATTATATCTTCAGTTAAGTTGCAAATGAAATATCAAACGAGATTTAATTAATAAACACATAAAGTTTGAATGTAAATTGTTCACAGAGATACCAGCTTTCTCTCAGCTGTTTACATTTTATTTTGAAATGACACTGATTAACAAAAGAACACAAAATAAATCATGTATGCGGAATGGAACATGCACAAATAGATAAAACAAGTTGATCTTAATCAAATAACAATCACTTTGAGTTTAAAATTTGTTATAATCTTCGTCATCTTTTTGTTCAGCATGAAATATGTCATTCAAGAAGACAGTTCATAGTCCAGGGGCAGAAATCCTCAACAGTTGAGTTATTCTTTTCAACACATGGTTACAATACACACCAAAGGATTATGTTAAGAATAGCCACTGTTCACCAGAACCGTATCAGTTTAACTACCTATCTTTGCCCTGTCCAATGGATGGGATTTTTATAACGCACATTTTCTATGGATAATTGTGTTTTAAACATTAACATGTAGTTTGTTTGTTTTGGGTTTAATGCCGTTTTTCAACAGTATTTCAGTTATGTAACAGCAGTGTTCCTGGATTTTGTACCAGTACAAACCTGTTCTCTGCAAGTAACTGCCAACCTTCCCCATGGAGGACGAATGATGTCAGACACAATGTCTTTCATCAAATCATCACGGGAACTTATGTCTCACCTAGGGATCAAACTCACGACACTGCGATCTGTAGATCTGCGATCTCCATACTTGTTGGTCTAACTCTTGCATTTTTTTTAAGAACATGAGTGAGAGAGAATGGTTAAGACTGAAAATCAACAAATGAAAGATACAGAAGAGTTAAGGTTGATAAACAAATAGAAATGGCTTTAGATATGAGCAGTCTAAACTTGTTTGTTTCAGGAGAAGCCCTAGGAGCTATTGGAAGTAAGGAAGTGTTACCTATATTGGAGCAGTACACAAATGATCCAGTAACAGAGGTAATATAATGTACAGATTTATAGTAAATACTGTGAAATCATTAATATTCGTGGGGGACTAATTTGCGTGGATTTTGTGGTTGAATCAATCCACGAAATTTAATCCCAACGAACAAGTAAAATTCCCATTCATTTTATGATCAAAAGTTGAAATCCATGAATTCATATCCCCACGAAATTGCAATCTTGACTAAAACCACGAAATTTCATGCCCACGAAATTTAATGATTTCACAGTATACACCCTTTTAGTTGACTAGAGCAGTTAAACTTTCACTAAGTAAAAAAAAAACCATTAAGTTAGAGAAAAATAAAGACCAAGGTTTAACCTTTAGCCTGCAGGCGGCAAGCAGTTTTGCATTTGCAACCAGTGCAGTCCAAGATCAGCCTGCACATCCGTGCATGCTGATCATGGTCTGCACTGTTCGCTAATCAGTCAGTAAATTTTCAGTGAACACACCCTAGAATAATAAATGGTATTGCCCAAAGCGAATGTTGGACCAGTCCATTTTTAGAAATTTAGCAGGCTAAGGGTTAAAGATGAATTTAAAGTTTCATTTTCACAGTCAATATTGGTTTTCAGAGAATCTTGAATTAGGAAATACTTTAAAGCGGACCAGAGCCCAAATTTATTGTGGCACCCATTGTCTGTCATCCGTCATCTGTCATCTGTCATCTGTTATCGGCAGTTTTACTTAAAATGCAACTAGAAGTCGTATAATGTTTGGTCAGAAAAATTCCTGCAGTAAAGTCTCAGACAAGTTCAACTTCGATCACCTGGTATCAGAAACTAGGTCACTAGGTCAAATCATAGCAAAACCTGGTTAACATATTAGAGGCCACATTTTCTACCTGATCTTCATAAAAGTTTGTGAGAATATTTGTATGAAATCTAGGTCAAATTATAAACTTTGTTACCTGAGGTTAAAGTCTAGGTCACTATGTCAAATTGTATAAAAAAAAACAACTTAACACTAGAAGCTACCTTTTCTTCTTGACCATCATAAAACTTTGTCTGTATGTTTTATCTGAAAGTTTTGAAGTTTAAGTCTGTATGATGTTTCAAACTAGGTTACTAGGTCAAATCATAGACAAAATCCTGTTTACATGCAATAGTCCATATTTTCTGCTTGATCAATTTTTTTGCTCGTATGAAATCCATTCAAACTGGGTGATGTAGTAGTGGTATATTTGGATTTATAGTGAACGCTAGTGATGATAATCGGACAGCATAATGATAATCGATTAATTGGACATATCGGAAGGCCTTCCGAGCGATTAATCGGAAAATAATCGGAATTTCACGCTGAACCTTCTGTGACTTATTAACCATTAGTTCACTTGACTTACTGTATTAGCATATATTTAGCAGGAGTAATGTAATTTGTGTGTGAAGTTTTAGCCCTTGTATGCAGATATCAGTGTAGCTAATTAAAAAGTATCTTTTATTTATTGAGGTATAATGTGTCATATTTATATGATTTGCACCCAAACGTCTGTGGGACAATCAGGAGTCCCTGAGAAACTGACCATGCTGTCAGACCTAAAACATCTATTTGTATATTTAATTATTGGTTCAAACTTAATGCCCTCAATCTTTTTATTTCTAATTTTTTAGCCCACCATCATCAGATGGTGGGCTATTTAAATCACTCTGCGTCCGTGGTCCGTCCGTCCGTCATTCCGTCCGTCCGTCCGTCCGTTAACAATTTCTCGTTATCGCATCTTCTCAGAAACTACTGGGGGGATTTTGACCAAACTTTGTCAGAATGATGTATTGGTACCCTAGTTGTGTCCCCCTGAAAATCAGACTGGTTCAACAATTTATGAGTGAGTTATGGCCCTTTGTTTATTTCTATAATTTACATAGATTTATATAGGGAAAAACTTTGAAAACCTTCTTGTCCAAAACCACAGAGCCTAGGGCTTTGATATTTGGTATGAAGTATTATCTAGTGGTCCTCTACCAAGATGATTCAAATTATTTCTCTGGGGTCAAATGTGGCCCCACCCTGGGGGTCACATGGTTTATATAGACTTGTATAGAGAAAAACTTTGAAAAACCTCTTGTCCAAAACTACAGGGCCTAGGGCTTTGATATTTTGTATGTGACATCATCTAGTGGTCTTCAACTAAAATGATTCAAATTATACCCCTAGGGTCAAATATGGCCCCACCCTGGGGGTCATATGGTTTACATAGACTTATATAGGGAAAAACTTTGAAAATCTTCTTGTCAAACCACAAAGCCTAGGGCTTTGATACTTGTAATGTAGCATCATTTAGTGGTTCTCTACCAAGTTTGTTTTCGAATTATCCCCCTAGGGTCAAATATGGCCCTGCCCCGGGGGTCACATGGTTCATATAGACTTATATAGGGAAAAGCTTTTAAAATCTTCTTGTCAATAACTACAACATTCAAATTTGGACATGTATATTTTTGAGTGGCAAGATGAACCTTGACATGAGTTGACCTTGATTTTGACCTAGTGACCTACTTTCACATTTCTGTAGCTACAGCCTTCAAATTTGGACCACATGCATAGTTTTGTGCACTTGAAAAAACTTTGACCTTGATTTTGACCTAGTGACCTACTTTCACATTTTTGAAGGTACAGGTATCAAATTTGGACCATATGCATAGTTCCGTGTTTCAAAATGAAATTTGACATTGATTTTGACCTAGTGACCTACTTTCACATTTTTGAAGGTACAGTCTTCAAATTTGGACCACATGCATAGTTTTGTGTTCCGAAATGAAATTTGACCTTGATTTTGACCCAGTGACCTACTTTCTCATTTCTCAAGCTACAGCCTTCAAATTTGGACCACATACATGGTTCTATGTACCGAAACAAACTTTGACCTTTACATTGACCTAGTGACCTACTTTCACATTTTGAAGGTACAAGCTTCAGATTTGGACCACATGCATAGTTCTGTATTCTGAAATAAAATTTGACCTTGATTTTGACCTAGTGACCTACTTTCACATTTCTCAAGCTACAGCCTTCAAATTTGGACCACATGCATAGTTTTGTGTACCGAAATGAACTTTGACTTTAAGATTGACATAGTGACCTACTTTCACATTTCTGTAGCTACAGGCTTCAAATTTAGACCACATGCGTAGGGTTGTGTACCGAAACAAACTTTGACCTTGACATTGACCTAGTGACCTACTTTCACATTTTTGAAGGTACAGGCTTCAGATTTGGACCACATGCATAGATTTGTTTTCTGAAGTGAAATTTGACCCTTGATTTTGACCTAGTGACCTACTTACACATTTCTCAAGCTAAGCCTTCAAATTTGGACCACTTGCATAGTTTTGTGTACCAAATTAAACTTTGACCTTAAGATTGATCTAGTGACCTACTTTCACATTTCTCAAGCTACAGCTTTCGAATTTGGACCACATGCACAGTGTTGTGTACGGAAATGAAATTTGACCTTGAGCTAGTCAGTTAGTCTTGAAATTTAGAACACTCCAAAATGGCACATTGGTGGGCGCCAAGATCACTCTGTGATCTCTTGTTATTTATAACTATTCCTTGTTTATCAAATTACACATCAGCTGTATATTAAAAAATATCTAGAAGCACAAAGCTGATTGAAATTATGAAGTAAATCAACCTACATTACGAAAGTGGGCGGGGTACCATTATTTGCAGTCTTTACTGCATAATCGGCAAACAGCACTCCCCATTTTTTAATTTTCTGTCGCTGCTACACCTTTACATATCTTGTAGAATCCAAACTACTTCCACACTGGCGGTATAGGGGAATATAGCTTTAATTGCATTATTATTTTGATCGAACACAGTATGCTTTGCCTCTGTTTTGAAGAGTGGAAAAGGAATGAACCTAAAGAGGAAATACCACCAAAAGATGCGTAACTCCCGAATATGCTTTAAACTAGCCTAAGTGTCAAATAATCGATTATGCAGGTCCATAATCGATGTCGGCAATTTTGGCTCATTAAATGATCAACAATTGATTGTCGGCGACAATCTGAACATCACTAGTGAACGCAACCATGTAATAGTTTCTTCCATCTATTGGACAGCATATATGTACCAGTAAAGTACATACATTTAGAAAACCTATAAATATAAAACAGGAATATGAAACAATTTTACAAATTGTAATACAATAGCAAATGTGGAAAATACACAGATTTCACAAAATACATCTCTCGCGGTTATTACTTAAAGAACGAATGCCAGATAAAATGAATAGTACACTTAAATGTAACTAAAGTAAGTTGTCCAAAGGTTTACATAGATGGACACATGACTGGACACAATAAGACAAACACAAGAGTACAACACAATACAATGGAACACAGAGTACAGACATAATGCAACGAACTGTGTAGTACTGATACGAAGGCTTAAGGACATATACATGTAAACATAATAATTGAATTATTTCATAAATAAATAAACAAGTGAAACTTGACTTTGCTACACTCAGAACTGGGTTACGGTTGTTGGTGGACGGACGTTTTGGCCACGGACGTTTTGGCCTGGACGTTTTGGTCTAGGATGTTTCGGCCTAGGATGTTTTGGCCAGGCAAATTTTCTGGGTAGGACGTTTTGGCCAAAAATAAATTGTGGTTCTTGACACGCAAAATATGGCCTGGAGATTAGTCTAAAGAATGTTAATGTATAATTGAACAAATTAAACTGATAATAAAACCAACTCATGCTATTTAATTTTCAAAATCTTTTTTACATGTATATATATATGTATGTGTGTGTGAAAATATTTGCCAATTACAACAAACATAACACTGTTAATGATTTTAAAAAAAAAACACATTTTTAGTTTTGGAAGCGCATATTAATATATACTTTTTTATGAAATTTCCATTTAAATGATCCACTATTAACTTCTTCCTCAGATTACATATTCACCGTTTCTAATAATTATTCAAGACCATATTTTGCATGTTATGGAAATAAAATTTAATTTTGGCCAAAACATCCTGCCCCAAAAATTTCTCTGGCCAAAACATCCTAGGCCAAAACATCCTAGGCCGAAACGTCCGGGCCAAAACGTCCGCTGGCCAAAACGTCCTACATTCCTGGGTTACATGAGGTCTCAAACAAGTTCACTTGGACAGATCATAGAAAAAACTATGTTAGCACTCTAGAGGCCACATTTTCCACTTGATCTTTATAAGGCTTTGTCAGTGTGTTTGTCTCTATAAAATCTAGGTCAGGTTTGAAGTTTAAAAACTAGGAACTAGGCCATGTAAGTGATACAAAGCTTCAAGACCCATTTGTTTACATTTTTAGGCAAGACTGTTTTTTTAGCTCGACTATTCAAAGAATAGGTATAGCTATTGGACTTACCCATGAGTCTGCGTCAGCGTCCCGATTTAGTTAAGTTTTTGTATGTAAGCTGGTATCTCAGTAACCACTTATGGGAATGGATTGAAACTTCACACACTTATTCACTGTGATAAACTGACTTACATTGCACAGGTTCCATAACTCCATTTTGCTTTTTTGCAAAATTATGGCCCCTTTTTGACTTAGAAATTTTTGGTTAAGGTTTTATATGTAAACTGGTATCTCAGTACCCACTACTGGGAATGAATTGAAACTTCACACACTTGTTTACTGTGATGCCAGGTCTGACATGTACTGCACAGGTTCCATAACTCTTCTTCGCATTTTTACAAAATTATGCCCCTTTTTGGACTTAGCAGTTTTTGGTTAAGTTTTTGTGTATAAGCTGGTATCTCAGTACCCACTAATGGGAATGAATTGAAACTTCACACTATTGTCTATTGTCATGAGCTGATTTGCATTGTACAAGTTCCATAACCCTGTGTTACAATTTTACAGAATTATGCCCCGTTCTGGACTTCTTTCAATTGACAAGGCTGTTCAATAGTCGAGCCTTGCTGTCATCTGACAGCTCTTGTTTTATTTTAAGTGCTTTTCATTAGATATGGTCAAGAACCTGAACTCTGTTAGTACATTGTTTCTTGTCATAATTAATTCCTTTACAGCTAAGAAAATTGATCTTTCTTGCTTAAAGATTTTGTGTAGGTTGGCATTTAGTTTGTGCAGAGCGCATGTTTTGGATGGCTCACTTCAAGGTCAAGGTCACACTTAGGGATCAAAAGTCATACCTTTGGGTGTATATTGCTGTGCATTGCGGTGCTCTTGTTTCCTATTGTTAGTGGTGTAACATCATGATGTTACATGGGTGACATCCCCCTTTCCCAACTAAGACCTAAGTATCTACCTATTTATATGAGTGTAACATCATGATGTTACAAGGTAACATTTAGAATTTTTAACAGCTTGGGTATTGGAAATTTATATGATGTAAATGCAAGTGAGGTATAGTAATATTATGTTGATGTCTTAAATATACTTTTATTTTGTCACAGGTATCCGAGACATGTTTGATAGCTATAGACAGAATAAAGTGGTTAGAAAACAGTGAGAAAAACACAGAATCATTGTCAGAAAATCCCTATTTCTCTGTGGATCCTGCACCTCCAAGCCAGTCAGACAATGTTGAATCTCTTAAACAGACGCTGCTAGATGAAAATTTACAATTGTTTGAACGATATAGAGCCTTGTTTTCACTACGAAATTTAGGAACAAAGGATTCAGTTATAGCACTAGCTGAAGGT
Organism: Mercenaria mercenaria; assembly: GCF_021730395.1. Lineage (NCBI taxonomy): Eukaryota > Metazoa > Mollusca > Bivalvia > Venerida > Veneridae > Mercenaria > Mercenaria mercenaria. The sequence continues at coordinate 63,893,555 of NC_069363.1, read as the reverse complement.
ATGTATTACGCTGATAGATAACCTGAAAAGTGATTAATAATTTATCCTTTTTACCATAAAACATGCCATCTATAACTACTAAAAACACACTTCT